>NC_064624.1:75854745-76160637 GCF_023898315.1 Schistocerca nitens
TCACCAGTGGCTGTAGTCATTAAAAGACGTCTCCATAATATCCAACCCATGTGAATGGCTGAATGCAGAGACTTGATTTAAAACTGCAGACAGAATTTCTGCCAGAAAGCGTAACACTATAGATCTGAAAAGCCATCATAGGAGTTTGCACATGTCTTATGACATGAATGTAGCACTGCATTTTTTGAAGTAATTCCTCACATAACACAGCATCTACCGTATATGATAATTTTCAATCAACCATAATTCTCCCTCACCTATAATCCTGTAGATACACTGCATAAGCTCTGTTACACTTTCTATATGGCATCAAGAGAGAATGCGTTACAAATTTTGTTTCTTGGTGTGAGAAATATCCAGCAGCTGCATGAGAGAGTTGTCGGAGTGGCCGAGCGGTTCTAGGTGCTACAGTCTGGAACTGCACGACGTCTACGGTCACAGGTTCGAATCCTGCCTCGGAGCATGGATATGTGTGATGTCCTTAGATTAGTTAGGTTTAAGTAGTTCTAAGCTCTAGGTGACTGATGACCTCAGAAGTTAAGTTCCATAGTGCTCAGAGCCATTTGAAACATTTGAATACCACGTTCCTTAGTCGAATCACTTTCCAGTTTGATCAGCAAGGTGATTTTATTGTGAGCTGACACCACTGGTGTCGTGAACCCTCACTTTCGGTCTGGCAATACACACCCTAATGGTCACCATCGATATTCAGTGTCATGGTAATTGTGTGGAAGACCACTTGATTCAGAAGCAATAACATGCCTTGATTTATACAGCATGTATAGTTTTTAACATAGATATACTTGTGTGTGCCTATAGAACCAAGATAGATTTTTATGCAGAGTGCCAGTAACATAGTCATTGCGATAGTATTTTTAATAGCTGGTCGCTTATACGATGATTACATCTCTCTTCCTAAGTCACACTGGTTCCACACTCAAGAGAAACAATGGAGCATGTTCAGCCATACGGAAATTTTCGCTCAATATTGTTTGGTGGCATCAGCATTCAGTTACTGGCCAATCATTATACTTAGGAGGGGATGTATGATAGATTGGCTGAGATCAGCAAGCTTATAAACTATGTATTGGGGTGTAAGGTTACTGTGGTCAGTGTTCTGATTTGGCAAAGAAAATGACTATGTCGAGCAGTAAGGGAGATATGGGTTTGATGTGGAAAATTGTGATTTCGGCGCATCTATGGCTGTAAGGCGGATGAAAGATTCTACGTGGAAAGTTATGTCCAGTTGTAAAAAAGGATATAGATTTACATGGCAGTTGATATTTTCAGAGCCACAGCCGTCAGGATGAGGTATATTCGATACTTCGCTTATTGTCACACAGTCGTAACACATCATATGTAGTCTGTCATATTTTGTTAACAAAATAATAATAGCTCTGAGAACTATGGGACTTAACATCTGAGGTCATCAGTCCCCTAGAACTTAGAACTACTTAAACCTAACTAACCTAAGGACACCACACACATCCATACCCGACGCAGGATTCGAACCAGCGACCGTAGCAGTCGGGCGGTTCCGGACTGAAGCGCCTAGAACCACTCGGCCAACGTGGCCAGCTTGTAAACAAAAGATGAGAATATGCATGTGATGTGTTACGACTGTGAAAGGATCCTGTGACCACTGGAGCCAGTACCAAAAGTTCCTCCAAAAACTCGTAACACAGAATTGTCATGCTAACAAATGTAAATCCACCTGATGATGGAGGTTTAGGCGTTTGTAACGCATCGTGGAGATAAATAAACACTGACTGGTAACAATAAACTTGTTGTTTCATTTAATAAAAAGTTTACACTTAAAGTGCAAATATTTTTCCTTCATTAACATGTTACATTTTGCACATCCAGCATCATCTCTGCTGTGTTTACATCCTTCGTCGATATTTAATGAATGACATCTTTGTATCTTTGCTTAATTATAATCTTTGCAATGTAAAGAAAAACATCAAATATGTAACAATGAGTCCGCAGCTCGTGGTCGTGCGGTAGCGTTCTCGCTCCACACGCCCGGGATCCTGGGTTCTATTCCCGGCGGGGTCAGGGATTTTCTCTGCCTCGTGATGACTGGGTGTTGTGTGATGTCCTTAGGTTAGTTAGGGGATTGATGACCATAGATGTTAAGTCCCGTAGTGCTTAGAGCCATTTGAACCATTTTTTTGTGAAACAATGTGCGATGCTCAACACGTATTTGAACAACATTATGAAGTTTTTTACAATATGTGTGTTGTGGTGGAATTCAAGAACATATAAATCGAGATAAGAAACCACATGGGCTACAGCAAAACGAACTGCCAGCTACTGGAATGTATATAAGTGAATAAAAATAAATCATTCAAAAATATATGTGGCTGGTTGCATCATTCATCAACTATCATTAATGACCACAAAGTTTACAAGATCAAACATGGATAAAATAACGTATGCATCTTTTTCACCTTATATCTAAATAAATGCAGGCACATTAGCACTTGTTGCTATCGTAACATCTACTGAAATATTCTTGTGCAGTGATGGAGATGACATGTTGATGGAAACATTAAAGTAATTGGAAATGTTAGCTGTCTGAAGGTGGGCATGAATGCCTGAAACTAGTTATGACTCTGAAATATAGCATTTTAAAAGTACTTGTAGCAGGTTGCATTAATCAAAAATTTTCAAATTGTTTTGAAGACATTTTCTATTAAGAAATTTGCCACAGTTGAACGAATCACAAAATGATTGCTATGTTGTGTGTAGATGAGATGCTTGTGCCCACCAGTCTGAAAACGTCATGGGTCTAATTTGAAGCACTGTATTCAATGTTTCAGTGTACCTGAAGTTTCTCATCTCCCCCCCCCCCCTCCCCACCACCAGCCGCCCCCCACCCAGGGGGCTCATTGCTCTTTCATGAGTTTGTGTGTGGCACACAGAGCCCCAAGCTGTTGCAGCTTTTCTTTCCATGCCATGCTGCATTTCCTTCCTCTCTGCCCCTCCCTCCTTCCCCTCTACCACTTCTTCCCCTCTTTCCTCTCCTTCCCCTCTGACCCCTCTTTCCCCTCTTGGTGTCCATGCTTACACTAGCCTGGCTATCTGCCTTGTTTCTGCTCTCTGTTAGGATCTTGTTCCTCTTTTTTCCTAAATTTTGTCTCCATAGTGTGAGCCAACGTGGGAAGAACAACTTACTTAGCAACTTCAGCCTGTGAAATTACCGCCTCTTCCATCTTTTCTTCCAAGCCTTTGTCCTTTAATATTCAGTGCAGGGTGAATCACCTAAAACTTGCGCCACAAATGTTGTGGAAATGGAAAGTGCTATTGATGTTCGGTTTTCCACAGAATGGATGGGTAGTCAGGGGTCCATATTGTTAACTGATTAGCAGATTTTAATAATACCTAGAAAGTGTACTTTTGTGGAAACATATACTTTTTAAAATGTAAGAGTGCCTATTGAAATTAACAAACTAAAAGTGGGATAAATTAGAATGTCAGTGGTGTTTGTTGCAGAACTGTAGTGTGAGTCATTCACAAGATATCGTGTTTTGAAAAGCTCCCACATCAACAACTGTGCAATACCTGTGACAGCACACACTGAAGAATAACACAAGTGCATGCACAAGTTATGTGGATTTTGACCGATGATGAGACAGCTGACCATCTGTAGTTGTGTTAAAAATGACCGCTGGTAGCGGCAATACACGCTTCCAGTCTGATGTGGAATGACTGCTGCACACATGCTAGCATCTCAGTGGAGAAACCTGAGCAGACTGTAGTAATACACCACTGCATATCATTGGATGTAGTTAGGATGTCCTTGTAGACACTATCTTCAAAGTTCCCCACAGAAAAACGTCTGCAGGCTCGAAATCCAGGGAACAGGCCAGCCAAGATAGAGGTCCTCTGTGTCTAATCCGACTATTAGGAAGCAATTTATGAAGACATACTGTAGTACTTAATGCACTATGGGCTGGACACCCATCATGTTAGTACCACAGGTTCCTCCAACTCTGCAGAGGAAAGTCTTCTAATATCCATGGAAGATGGTCTATAAGGAGGCTGCAATACTTTGGCAAGTTCAGTGTTTGATCTATGAAAAACAGGCCTAGTATGGTCACTATCCCACACCACACATTTACAGTTCCATGAAAGTTGATATTCTGGCTGATGAAGCCAATGGGGATTCTCAACAGAGCAACAGTGCATGTTTCAGCTGTTTACCAGGCCATGTTTGGTAAAATTGACTTCATCACTAAACAAATAACATGATAGATCTGGATTATCCTGTCTTAATGCCGATGTACAGAAGTTAATACAATTCGCATACTCGTTTCCATGCAGCTCTTGATGGAGAAAGGGGTGATGGAGATGGTACCTTTGTTGATGGAGAATGCGTAAGACACTTTCTGACTCATGCCACTTCCTTGTGAGATTGTGTGGGAGATAACATCTGGAGCAACTGCAACAGTAGCAGGAACACAAATTTTATACACTTCTGTCATCACATGTTTCCTTCTGCTACGTTGTCTAGTTGTTAAACTATCACTTCCATGTAACAAGTTGAAGAGGTTGATAAATAATTGCCAAGATGGTTGACATCTATTAGTATATTTTGCCACATACATCGTACAAGAATGAACTGCATTCTTTCTACACTCTGTGTACATCATGAGCATGCTGGCTTTTTCCTGCACTGGTAAAGTCCCTTCATCCACTCACGACCTACTGCTTAGCCTGTGCCACATGGGATTAGCCAAGTGGTCTTAGGTGCTGCAGTCATGGACTGTGCGGCTGGTCCCAGTGGAGGTTCAAGTCCTCCCTTGGGCATGGGTGTGTGTGTTAGTCCTTAGGATAATTTAGGTTAAGTAGTGTGTAAGCTTAGGACTGATGACCTTAGCAGTTAAGTCCATAAGGTTTCACACACATTTGAACATTTTTGCTCAGCCTGTCACACACTAACTGGCTAGCACGTCTCAGTGCACTCAAGGAACACACAGACACAATGCACACAAACATGACATTGTGCCAAGCAACTATGCAGGTTGAATGCCACAAACAAGTATTAGCGTGGAAAATTTTCAAAATACAATCTTTCGTAAATGACTTGCACTATAATCCTGCAACAGACACTCCTGAAATTCTAATTTACCCTAATTTTAGTTTGTTAATGTCAGTAGGCTCTGTTCCATTTATAAAAGAGTATTTCACACAAAAAATATACTTTCTATAATCTGCTTATTGGGTAACAATAAAAGCATCTGACAACCAGTCCATTTTGTGAAAACTGCAAATGACTACCACTTTCCATTTCTGCAATATTTATGGTGCAAGTTTTACGTGCTTCACCATTTATATTATCATGGTAGCCAGTCAGTATGATGAGGTCGTTGCATACCTTTTTGGGTGAACCTCCTGCCAACACAGGGATTTCACTTCTGATACCTGAGCTCTACCTCCCCATATATGGTTATGAGTGATTGCCTGTCATCTTTGAGTATCAGAATTCCCGGCATGGCATTATGCCAGATGGCCTTTGCTGTGACTAGGTGGCACTCATGGAGAACCCCTAATCAGTGTAGTCAGTATCACGGTGGAAGCTTTGTGCATAAAATCCATTAAGCTCCAAAAAACTGGCTATTCTCATGTGACCATCTCTTTCGTCGGGAATGTATCTGTTAATGCTGCTTCTTAAGACCCTGCAGCCTACCTTTCCCTGGCTATCCCCTGATCGAAGGGCCAGGCTCCCGGCTTGGAGTGAAACCCTTACCCCATTACCTGCACCAGGCGGTCCTGACACTTGATGGGAACACTTTCATTGCCACTAAGACATTATTTTTCATGGAAATTACAGAAGACTAGTTTATCAAATTGAACTCTCTGAGAAAGATGCAGTAGAGATCACTGTTGATCAAAATTTGTTCTGCCACCCAGTCTGCAGCCCTTCATGCCTGTGACCATCTCGACGGCATCATGGTGTGAATTATTCCTAACCAGTCTTTGACTATGGTTCAGGAAGTCATTTTTGATAACGACCTCATCTTTCAAACCAATGTGGTACCCCGACCAGTCTGGAATAGTGAGGCATCCATTTTGTTTGACATGTTCAGAAAGGCTGAAAGGTCAGTGCATCGATATTGGTGCCTTTCCTTTGTTATTGGAGGAGGATGCCCTCTCACAGAAAGTCAAGGTTATGATTTATCAGTATGACATGAAGCCTTACATTCTGAAACCCATGTGTTTTTGGTGTTTGCATTTCAGGCACATGCCTTCCTGCTGTATAGGAGACGCTCTATGTGGTTAATGTGGATACTCACACTGTGAGGGAAGCCCCTGTGTTTTACTGACCATGTACATTAATAGTCATGACCATTATTCTCTGTGCTTGCTGGATTTCTCGTTTATAAGAATGAAAAACAGATACAGGAGTACTATTCCTTTGATCAATTAGTCTACACTGAGGCTCATCAGAAATATGACCATCTCCACCCTGTATTTATGACCTCTAACTTTGCCTCTTTTAAGTCCTCCCCCCCCCTCTCTTTCTCTCTTCCATATGCCAATCCCACACTCTCCCTCTCTCTGCCTCTCTTGCAATTCTGTCACCCACCCCTCTGGATGCCCTCTACCTGCCAGAGAAGTGTCCCTCTTCTTCAGCGCCTGCCAGTGAAAGGGCCTCCTACCAGGTCCTCTCCCCATGGCACCTCCAAGATGGTAGGCTTGCTGCCACATGGTGGCCACAGCACGTGCAGTCCGTGCATCCCAAAATCTCCCACTCTCTCTCAGATACAGGTCTTACTGAAGCCTACTGTTTCTCTCTCTCTCTCTCTCTCTCAGATACAGGTCTTACAGAAGCCCACTGTTTCTCTCTCTCTCTCTCTCTCTGTCTCTCTCTGTCTCTCTCTCTCTCTCTCAATCTCTCTCCCTCTCTCACTCTCTCTCACTCTCTCTCTTTGGGCCCAGCTCTCCTTGTCCTATGAAAGAGAAGATGAAGAAAAAACGTAAGTCCCAGGACGAGGCCCTTTCGGTGCACATGGGGGTGCCGAGTCCCTTCTTGCAACCTGATTCTGACCTCTTCTTTATGGATGTCATCTCATCCTTGTTGGCGATGTGTGATGACCTGGTGGTGTGATCAGGTATGGCCATTTCATCTCCATTTGGATCCCTATTCTGTACTTATTCAATGGACTTTTAACACATAGTACTGTCGCCTTCTGGTGTTGCAAGCCCTTATTTCCATCTACCACACAGCTTGTATTGTTCTCCAGGAACCTCATTTTACTGATGCTCACTCATCATTTGTGGGTTCTGTGCTTTCTGTCAGAATCGGTTGGACCATAGAGGGCTTCTGGTGGCGTTTGCACACTGGTCCATGCAGATGTTAGTGCATGGTCCCCCTTAGTGCTACATTGGAAGCTGTTGCTTTCCAGGTCCATTTGGACCCTGTAGTCACCGTTTGTAATCTCTTTCTCCCTTCTGACAAGCCACTCCTTCCTGCTTCCTTAATTGCTGGGCTTTCCATCATGCTGATTGGCTTCTATGTACCTCTCAGGTCTTGTTTACCCCCTCTTTGTCAGATTGTATTAATGAAGTCGTCCATGACATGTCCTATACTATTATTCACGCCGCCGGCATTGCTGTCCTAGAATTGATGGACCTCTTTCAATACCAGCCAGTCCCATGGTGGAGTACATCCATTGCCTTCACCATCCGTGATCGACATTGAGCTTTGCAATGCTCATGCAACACCTGTTCTCCGTCGATCTTATTACCTTTAAATGACTTTGTGCCAAAGCCCATTACTTAAAACTCTAAGTACCGGTCCTATACTCGTCCATTCCTGCATAATGCAGGCAATTTTATCTATGTACAAACTTCATATCTTGGAAAATACTGAACATACAAATGCAAAATTAACACTATTTTGTGCCCATTTTGTCTTCATTAATATTCAACTATGAACAAAATCCAGTCTGGTATTATGTGGACAAATTTTATTATTATTCGTGACATTGTTTTCGTAAAATTAAAAAAGTCATATATTTATATAAGGAGAGTAAATGAGTTCAAACGCATAATAATCAGCTCTGAATACCGTATTTAAATACAATCATATTGCTTTTTGGTACGGAATATTTTAAAACAGGGTTCCATACATAACCCCACACAGGACTGTTCGCACTGACAACGTGTGAGATGTTCTCTCGCTTTCTTTCTTTGATTTTGAGGAACAAACATGACATACACGGGAGGCATATTTTTTGTTTGTGGATGGTAAATGTTGCAGGAAATGCCTCTGTCAGTCGGCCTACAGGTCTGTTTTGATTATTTTGAACTGTTGACTATGAACTTGAGCCATCTGCATAACAAGATTGGTAAGGAAATCAATTGTTGCCATTTTCTTGATCTGAAGTGAACTGTGTAATTCGATACTCCAAGCAGGAGCGAATGAAAAAGCAGCTTCCCCCGCCATTTTACAGTTCTATGCCTGAACACGTTATACTGTAGTCTACATCTACATCTTCATGTTTACTCCGCAATTCACAATTAAGAGCATGGCAGAGGGTTCATTGAATCACCTTTAAGCCAACTTCTCTACAGTTTCACACTCGAAAACTGCGCGGGAAAAACGAACAATTAAGCCTTTCCATGTGAGCTCTGATTTCTCTTACTTTATTATGATAATCATTTTCTCCCTATGTAGATGGGCGGCAACAAAATATTTTCGGTCTCTGAGGAGAAAGTTGGTGATTGAATTTGCCACCCCAGTTCGATTATCCTTGGCACTCTCTCCCCTGTTTTGCGTTAATACAAAACTAGCTGCCTTTCATTGAACTTTTTTGATGTCTTCCATCAGTCTTGTCTGATGTGGATCCTACACTGCACAGCAGCACTCCAGAAGAGGACGGACAGGCGTAGTGTAAGCAGTCTCTTTAGTCAATCTGTTAAATTTTCTAAGTGCTCTGCCAATAAATCCCAGTCTTTGGTTTGCTTTCCACACAATTTTATCTATGTGAGCATTTCAGTATAAGTCTTTATTAATTTAATCCTTACGTATTTAATTGAGTTTACAGCCTTTAGATTTGTGTGATTTATTTTGTAACTGAATTCAGCGGATTGTTTTTAGTGCTCATGTGGCTGACGTCACACTCTTTATGATTTAGAGTCAATTGACACTTTTTGCATCACGCAGATATCTTTTCTGAATCATTTTACAATTCGTTTTGATCATCTAGTAATATTATTTGATGCCAAATAATAGCATCATCTGCAAACATTCTAAGAGGACTGCTTAGATTGTCTCCTAAATAGTTTATGTAGATGAGGAACGAGAGAATGCCTATAACACTTCCTCAGGGAACAACAGATATTACTTCTGTTTCACTCGATGACTTTCCATCAGTTATTTTGAATTGTGACCTTTCTGATAGGAAATTACGAATCCAGTCACACGACTGAGATGACAATCTGTTGGACCGCAGTTTAATAGTACTGAAACTGGAAGCAGTGACCGAGAAGCAGTAAGACTGGGTTGTAGCCTATCCCCAGTGTTATTCAATCTGTACACAGAGTAACCAGTAAAGGAAACAAAAGAAAAATTTTGCGTATAAAATGAGGTCCAGGGAGAAGAAATAAAAACTTTGAGATTTTTCGATTACATTGTAATTCTATCAGAGACAGCAAAGGATTTGAAAGAGCAGTTTAACGAAATGGACAGTGTCTTGAAAGGACCATATAAGATGAACATCAACAAAGGCAGAACGAGAATAATGGAATGTAGTTGAATTAAATTGGGTGATACCAAGGGAATTAGATTAGGAAACAAGACACTTAAAGCAGTAGATAGGTTTTGCCATTTGGGCAGCAAAGTAACTGATGATGGCCGAAGTACAGAGGATATAAAATGTAGACTGGCAAGGAAAGCATTTCTGAATAAGAGAAATTTGTTAACGCTGAATATAGATTTAAGCGTCAGGAAGTCTTTACTGAATATATTTGTATGGAGTGTAGCCATGTATAAAAGGGAAAAGTAGACAATAAACACTGAAGACAAGAAGAGAATAGAAGATTTTGAAATGTGGTGGGCAGAAGAATGCTGAAGATTAGATAGATAGATCACATGACTAATTAGGAGGTACTGAATAGAATTTGGGGAGAAAAGAAATTTAATGCATAACCTGACTAGAAGAAGGCATCGGTTGGTAGGACACATTCTGAGACATCAGGAGATCACCAATTTTGTACCGGAGGTAAGCTTGGAGGGTAAAAATCGTAGAGGGAGACCAAGGAATCAATACAGTAAGGAGATTGAGAAGGATTTAGGCTGCAGTAGTTACTCAGATATGAAGAGGCTAACATCAAACTAGTCTTCAGACTGAAGACCATAACAACAACATGTGATGAAAAGGTTTAATTACTCATAAGCTAGATATTTGTACAGTATTTAACAATTACTTTATGAATATAGTAGGTAAATTAGTAAAATGTATTTTCTACAGGGAATCGCGTAACTCTCTTAGAAAATGCCTTTTAAAGACTGCTGCCTGAAGTACACATCTGTAATACTGAGTCAATAATTAAATTTATGAAGAGTATGGCCTCTCATGGATATGATTGGGTAAGTAGCTGGATACCTAAGCACTATGCTGCAAATGTTTGCCCAGTTCTTAGCCGCCTTTGAGATTTTTCATTTAGACGTGGTCAGTTTCCTGAAATATTAAAGTACTCAGCAGCGAAACTGATTTAAAATAAAGGAGATAGGGATAATTCAGACAATGTCTGAATTATTTCTATGCCATTGATATCTGAAAAAGTTATTGAAAAGTCTGTGGATATAATGATAATTGATCATTTAAGTTCACATAATTTGCTGTGCAATCTAAAGTTTGGTCTCAGTAGATATTTAAGGACTGAAAATGCTACATTCTCTTTTCTTGGTAAGGCACTGGATGGACCAGATAAGAGGCTGTGAGCACTATGCATCTTCTTTGATTTATCTGAGGTGTGTGATTGTGTTGCTCACGAAATACTACTGCAGAAGTTGGGCCTTTATGGAATAGGAGTAGTAGCTCCAGTTGGTTCGTCTCAGATTTTAAGAACAGTAGTAAAAAGGTCATTCTCCACAGTAATATGAATGGCTTTCAGGTGGTACCTCATTGCTGTATGATTAAGTAGAGGTTGCCTCAGGGATCATAGCATATATGACAGGGGATCAAAATATTTCTGTTTGCTGATAACACTAGCTTAATAGTGAAGGATGCTGTAAGCAACAAAGAGTGCATTTCAAGACCCAAATTCGTTGCTTGTAGAAGAAAAAATTAATGATAAATCACAATAGGACTCAGTTTTTACAATTTTTAACATAAAAATTAACTACAATTAACATTTTGATTGCACAGAAAGGGTGTATTATTACTGAGTCTAAGTGATTCGGATTTCTAGGTATTGGGATACATAGTAAACTGTCATGGAAGGTCCACATTCAGGATCTTGTTCACAAACTGAATGCTCCAATATTTACCGCTAGAACAGTATCTGCAATAAGTAACAGTCAGATATGAGAATTGGACTACTTCAGCATGTGTGGTGCAAGTTCATGAACGTGTTGTTGACCTCTGTTCAGGAGTCTGAGAATTCTGAATATGGCCTCTCAATACTTATTTTCTTTAATGTTATTTGTTGTTAACAATACAAGTTTATTTTCAAGAATTAACAGTTTTTACTTACTTACTATTGGGCTTAAATCCAATCTACATTTCATGTGGCATCTCCTTGACTCTTATGCTGAAAGGCATGAAGTATTTTGTTGCATCCATTTTCGCTAACTTACCAGAAGAATTAGAAAATCTTGGCGGTAATCCTTGCACTTTAAAGTCTAAGCAGGAGAATTTCCTCATGGCTCACTCCTTCGATGCTGTGGTGGAGTTTCTGGAAAAATTAAATTAATTTCTATGTTATATTGTTGATTACACAAATATATACCCAAAGCTTGTCATCTGCACAGGACTGAGTACATGTTATTTAGCCTTCTATTACTCTCCTGACATTTATGGATGTACTGTTTTGTTCCATGACCATGCAGATTTGCTCCTTAATTTGACCTTACAGAAACAGACACACACAACAAAATAAATAAATCTTTGCCCCCTTGTTTGGGAGTCAGTGCTGGGTTCTGTATTCTGGTGTTGTTGTCTCCAACAAATGTCCAACAGACATTAACCAAAAAAATGGAAATAACTACACTACCATCCCCCTCGCCACCACCATCATAAACAACAATGGGAACAACAACAAGAAGAGAAACAACAATGTGTATTGGCTACTCCTACAAATTATTGGATTATCTAGATCAATGAGTTGGAGATTAAAGTGTTACAGTTAGCTCAGTGACAAAGAATGATCATTTTTATAAACTGATATTTGTTATTACAAATTTGATGAATATCAAATTGGTCATATAGGCACAGGCTAGTAGGTATTTACCAAGCAAGGTGGCACAGTGGTTAACATGGTAGACACATGTCTGGGAGTATGTTGGTTGAAATCTGTGCCCAACCATCCAAATTCAGGTTTTCTGAAATCACTCCATACAAATGCTGGGTTCGTTTCTCTGAAAATACATGGTCAGTATCTATTCCGATGCTTGAAATATTCAGAGCTTCTACTACACATCTGGTGACCTCAGTGCTGATGGATTGTTAAATGTTAAACTTCCTTCCTTTTAGCAGCTTTTATAAATAATAATTGAAGTAGCAGCAAACAGTGGCTTTTCAACCAATTTTAATACATCAAGTGTATTGCATATGAGCATAAACTGACTAATACTGTACAGTGACAGTTCATTGTTAGTAACCATTTACAGACTTTATTTCTAATAGTTTCTTATTGTTTTTATATACACTATTATTATTACAAATTGGAAGGTTCTCACTCATAATGTGATCTACAGAACTGAATAAATGAATTAATGTGTCAAATGTATTATCAGAATGAGAAAAGTATTATCATGATGTTTCCTGAAATGAATCCAGAGAGCATAATACCAATAAAGTGTTTAAAGTGAAGGTGGAGACACAGACCAACAGTGGGATTTTCTGAAATGAAATTATATACAGCTACATGAGTGCAACACTCTTCAGACACAGAAGTATACATAATTTCCCCCCTCAGAAATATGATTAAGTAGCCTAATTAGGATGCTCTGTATTGTGGTAAGCTGATTCAGATGGGTCCCTACTTCACTGATTGTCTTCCAGCACTAGTTACACTGTACACCAGTTTATGCAATTTAAATTGCATGAAACCATCTAATTCTTATTGAATCCATTGTACTGATAATAGTAACACAAAGAGAATTGAAATTCACATCCATGTTTTACATGCTACAAAGGTTTCATTTACAAAAAAGAATAGAAATAATTTTACTGGCAAAATACATAAAACCATTGCATATGATGAAAATGGAACAATATAATAGACATGTTATTCAACTTTCTGGTCATATCAGTTCAGCACATAACTGAGGTAGTATTGTGTGTAGCAGTGACTGTAATGTGTCCTCAAGGAGTCACAATTATTAATAAAATTCACTGTGCTAAGCATTTCTGGAGTATTTATGCTACTTAAACGGATATGTATATTGGTGGTGTAAAATACATCACTGGAAATAATTATTTATTTTAAAAGCTACTTTTTGTCATATTATATTGGAAATGTAGAAGCACTGAAATACTAGATATAAGTAATAATACTTCGTTGCATAGAGTTACCAACAGCATGTATAGTTAATAAATTTTTAATGTGTTTGTTTGTAGTAATTCTCTTTTCATCAGAAAAATCTCATTAGTTGCACAGGACCTCTTGAGTCATAATACATGGCAAACATCTCAGAAAGTTCAGTGAGTACCATTCTTACTTTCTGTAACTTGTTCTTAGAATTACCTGAATCCTTCAAAGTCTTTTTTGTCAGCTGCCAGTGGCATGCCTTCTCTATGGAATAGTATTGAGTAAGTTTTTGCTTCAGTCCTCCTGGTAATACACTTGACAGAATCATATTACCAAATAATAACAGGAAGTGCTGCTGGTCCAGTAGTCAGACAAGAACGAACCAGGTGTCACCAGGCGTAAAATGTACACAGTATTAAAATAGGAATTCTGAAATAAAAGCAAAAATGCCTAAGTATATGTGCCTAGTATTACTAGGTCATACAGTCCACTGCTCTTTAGATAAGCCTGATTATGTTGCTGCAGGTTTTGTGGGCTATGCAAAAAACCTAAAATTGCCATCTAACTGCACATGTGAGACAACATCTACCACAAAGTAAGAAAATTTGTAGGAAGGTATGGATGAAGAAACATCAGGATGCAAGTGGCTCTAGTGAGACTCATTATATCTGAAATGGCTCCATGTTTCTACATAAAATATATTTCAAACAGTTAAACGCATTTATACTAACAGCATATAGCATTTCCATGACGAATTTTCACTCTGCAGCATGGCGTTTGCTGATCTGAAACTTGCTTGCAGATCAAAAGAATATGCCAGGCTGGCACTCGACCCTGGAAACACTGCATTTTATGAGGAAGTGCTCTATCGACTGACCTATCCAAGCTTGACTCATGGAGCACACTCACAGCTTTACTTCCACCAGTACCTCGTCTCCTACCCCTGGAACTTCACAGAAGTTCTGCTGCATACCTTGTGAGACTAGCACTCTTGGAAGGAAGGATATCTGAGGAGGCTTGGTATAGCCACATTCTTTGGGATAGATACCACAATCAAGTTTCATGCTGCAGTGGACTGGGTGCTGACTTGAAATTTCCTGGTATGTCTCTGCAATATCCTTTCTTTCAAAAGAGCTAGTTCCTGAATATGGAAAATAGAAGATGAGGTACTGATGGAACTTTTGTAGTGTCTTTGAGCAAGTGCCAATGACAGAAGCAGTTGTCTTGGTAATTGATCCTAACCACTTATAACCTCTCCTCTTACTGCCCTACAAAAAGCAGTTGCTGCAAAGGTGAATGTGAATCATGTGATTATTGTACTTCTCTTAAATGTGCATCTGTATGATGTCATAATCCAGCTGGATCACAAAGCTTCTACATCCAAGATGTCTGAACAAAGAAGTGCTGATAGAACATTGACAATGTATGCTGCTGTAACTGCAACTCTATTCTCACTGTGCGAGTTGAGATAAATCATGGCTAACATGTGTGATTAAACTGTATTGTACCAGGAAGAGAGAAATTTGTTTAAAGCAGAGGATTAGCCCTACACAAATACATAAAGGTTCATCAAATGTAGTATTAAAAGTACATGATTGATTGTCAATTCATATAGTACTACAGGTGTTTAAATATGGGTGTTAATACGATTAAAATATAAAACTGAATTCAAAGTCCAGTAGTTCACTGTAGCTGTATTTATCTAAGGTGATTAGAGACCCAGACAACCGGTTTTACATCTTTTAAGTTTCATCTTCTGGTGTATATTAGTACTGTGTTGTGTGGTTGTTTGGAGGAGGAGACCAGACAGCGAGGTCATCGTTCTCATTGTATTAGGGAAGGATGGGGAAGGAATTCGGCTGTGTCCTTTCAACGGAACAATCCTGGCATTTGCCTGGAGCGATTTAGAGAAATCATGGAAAACCTAAATCAGGATGGCCGGACATGGGAATGAACCGTCGTCCTCCCGAATGTGAGTCCAGTGTGCTAACCATTGCGACACCTCGCTCGGGTCGTGTGATACAGGGAGTAATTACAGAACCCTGCAGAGTAACAGCTGGCAGCGCTAGTCGAAGTTCTCAGCTCTCTTTAACTAATAAAAACGATCATCAATGACGAATGTTATGTCTGTGTTAAAAGCACTCACTGTCATCACGTTATCGATTAAAATATGTTCCTGTCAGCCTATGTGAAGCAGCAGATAGTCCTCCTCATGGATGTTATCCAGAAAAGTATTAGATATGGAAGCTTACACGCTTATGACAGATAAAATGTAACTTAAAAGTTGTGTGGGTCTCTAATCGACTTAAATAAAAGCAGCTACAGCAGACTGTTGGACTTTCCATTAATTTTTATATTTGAATAGTTTTAACAACTGTATTTAAGCACTTGTTGTACTGTATGAATTGTCAATCAATCATGTATAGCTGATTTAGCTGCTGTTGCTCCAGTTTAAAATTATCGCTATTAAAAGTACTTAACTGTACCACAAAAAAGACAAAAACTATGCAGGATGTACAAAAATTCTTGCAATAAAATGACCGTTTGGCTTTTGTAAACATGTCTCTACAAAGAAAGCCATATACAGGCACACAAGTATGTTGTGGTAAAACCAAACAAAAATATTATTTTGTTGGCATTTTCTGTGAACTAGCGAAGGTCTTTGTTGTTCTTGTTGTTGTTGTTGTACTGATTGTTTTCTGTCAGAAGACTGGTTTGATGCAGCTCTCCTTGTCCTTTGGAAATAAGACAGCTGTAGTATATTCTTGCTTTCATCCATTCAAAGTGACGTTGGCTTCTGTTACAAGTGCAAATAAATCAACCTTTCACACTGTGGCCTTGCATCTACTGGAAAGGCTGTTGGTCCAGTTTAGGAGCCATGTGTTAACCCAGAGTTTCCACAGATACCATACTGAGGTGGTTGCAGCTATGGTACTGCTATCTGTATTATTGAGGCATGCACAATACTCTTCTGCAGAAATTCATGGTTTGTGCAGAGGGTATTGATGATACATGCCTTAAAATTGTACTTGGACACCTAAAACAGTATGATGTTCAGACATTCCCCATGCATGGATGGAATGATATCTTCACAATAGACAGCAGATTTGCACTGTAATAATCATATCACGGGAAGAAAACTAAATATTGAGTGAGAAAATGTTAAAATATTCTGTCCTTCAAGGTCCTGTAATGGTCCAACCTTAATCTTCACCTTCATAAATGATTTACCCTGGACATTGGAGGATTCATCAGGAACTGTGATGTTTGCTGGGGACATAAGTATATTGATAAAGGACCCAATACATTGATACCACATGGCCAGGGGAATAATTGAACAACATTTCTGACATACGTATGGGAAACATACGCTATATACATGATGAGGCACATCTGTTTTAAAACATGTCTTACTGTAATGAAGCCATGGTGGCATCATCAAAAGATGAACACAAAATAAGCTTAGCATCAACACATATATTTAAACTATGGTGCTACCGAGCAAGGTGGCGCAGTGATTAGTACACTGGACTCACATTTGAAGGACGCTGGTTCAAAACTGCATCCGACCATCCTGATTTAGGTTTTCTGTGATTTCTCTAAGTCGCTGAAAGGACACAGCCGATTTCGTTCCCCATCCATCCCTAAACTGATGGGACCAATGATCTCACTGTTTGTTCCCCTCCCACAAATCAAACAACCAACCTAAAATATGGTGTATACTAGGCCATAGTAATAATAATAATAATAATAATAATTTTATTGTCGTTCAGCTGATTACAGCAATAGACAAAGTCAAGAGCATATATTTCTACATAAACTACTATATCGAAGTGAATTGGTTTACATAAAATAGGTACACGTTAGAATACAGTATTTTCATCTTCAAAGAATTCGTCAATGGAGTAAAACGGATTGTTCACTAGTAGCTTGTATAATTTAGCTTTAAAGATATTTACAGGCAGTTCTTTAAAGTCAGCACTTAGTCTATTGAACATCCTTAGTCCAAGAACTAGGTAAGAGTTATGCGATTTTGATAATCTATGATATGGTACGTCTACAGATGTTCTGTTTCTAGTATTATGGCTATGAATATCACTTCTCAACACAAAATTAGACACATTGTTTCTAATGTACATTAAAACATTGTAATTGAATATGTTTACTACTGTAAGACACTGCAATTTAATAAACAGAGGTTTACAATGTTCTGTTTTATCAGAATCCGTTATTATTCTTATTACTTTCTTCTGTAAAAGTAAAATGTCATTTACATGACAGCTACTACCCCACAGTAAAATTCCATAAGAGATGATGCTTTGGAAGAAGGCAAAATATGCTGATCTCACATAGTCATTGGGAACATGTCTTTTTAAATTTCTAATTAGATAAATCACTCTTGAAAGCCTAGCCAATATATTTTTAATGTGTGGTTCCCACGTCAATTTATTGTCAATAGTAACACCTAAAAATTTAACTGTTTCTGATTCCTGGTAGTTAGGAATCTCTCTGAGGCTAAAGTAAAGTGTCTGGGTTTTGTTTTCATTTAGCAAGAAGCCATTAGCTTTGAACCATAATGAGGACTGAGCAAGGGTATTTTCGGTCAGTGTTTTCAGTGTACCTAGATCAGAGCTTTTATGTAGAAAAGTTGTGTCATCAGCATACAATATTGTATGAGATTTTATGAATAAGGGCAGGTCATTAATCATTAGTATAAACAGTAAAGGTCCAAGCACCGACCCTTGAGGCACTCTGTACCTAACATTAACCAAATTTGATTTCTCCCTACCAATGCACACAACTTGTTGACGGTTCTCTAGAAAAGACCTGAACATATTTATACTGTTGTCATCAAAACCATAGTAAACTAGCTTATTCAGCACAGTGTCATGCTCTACACAGTCAAAGGCTCTGCTCAGGTCACAAAATGTAGCCTGGGCATAGTCCCTAGCCTCAAACACATCTAGAACTAATTTTACGAGGGAGTCCATTGCATCTGTTGTGGATTTACCTTTCCTAAATCCAAACTGTTTATCACTAATTATATTTAGTTTACCCAAGTAGGCACTAACTTGCTATACATAATCGTTTCTAAAATTTTTGAAAAAACTGGGGTCATGGATATAGGTCTGTAGCTAGCGGGACAGTTCTTTTCCCCTTTTTTGTATATGGGCACAACTCTAGAAATTTTTAGTATGTCGGGGAACTTACTTTCAACTAGGCATTTGTTAACACAAAAGGTTAAAGGATAAATCACACAATCAATAACATCTTTCAACAAATTACATGACATATCATAGTAATCAACACTAACTGAAGGTTTGAAATTTTTCACTATTTTTAGGATATTATTTGGGCTCACTTCTGTGAAAGTGAAGGTGCTTGGGGGAAGCTTTTCAAGGCAGCTGTCCATAATACTAAGTGCATTTTCAGGTGGTTTGATTACTGAACTACTAATTTCTTCAATGGACTGAATGCAATATTTATTAAATTCTTCTGGGGTAATGGCAATTTCCTCTTTGTGTTTAGTGTGTGCAATGGAGTTTATTACACTCCAGGCCTTCTTGCATTTATTGTTAGATTTTTCAATGTTTACTATGTTATGCAGTTTCTTTGCTTCATTTATTGCCTTCCTGTACTTGCATTTAGCTTTAGCATACAGGTCTTTATACAGTTCTGATTTACTGGTTTTGTACAGACTAGAATACAGCATAACAGTATTTTTCAGTTGCCCTAACTGTGGAGTATACCATTCCTTCGTTTTCCTTTTCTTGTAATTACTACTAATATTCACTGTACATTTTTTCAGAGGGATGCTATTTTCAAATACATTTAAAAAGATGGAGAAAAACTTTGTGAATACAATATCAGCTGAACAGTGTTGAAGCCTAATAAAACATATGTCCCAACTGAAATAAATGAGGGCATGTCTAAACCTATCCATCCTCTCTCTGCTCACTGGTCTAGTAATCACAGTTTTAGATTCTGGTTTGGTGCAGTCTGAAGTTACATTATTAAGACTAAGATATACTGCATCATGGTCTGAGAAAGGGAAACTAATTACATCAGTGGACATACAAGTTCTCTTAATATTTGTAAATATATTGTCTAGACAGGATGAGCCTCTGGTAGGTTTGCAGTTAACATAGTACATGTTAAATTGTCGAAGCACATTTTTGAGCTCTGTCACAGTTTTTCTGTCCTGCAGGACAACAAAACTTGAATTGATATCCCCTCCAATGACAACATTGTATTTTTTCCATTTCGGTATACATATGTACATTAAGAGTTCCTCAAGTTTCTCCAGAAAGATATGGGGGTCACCAGTAGGTGGCCTGTACACTACTACTACCATTAGCTTAAGGCTCTCAATTACTAGACCTGACATTTCAAAATGCATTTCATCACAAATGGTATTGAGATCTATCCTGCCACAGTTTGGTGCAAGAGGTGTTTTTGCATATATTGCTACCCCACCACGTAAGTGCTGTTTTCTGCAATAGCAACTAAGTAGTGTGTAATCATCCAATACTTTGTACCCAAGCTCATCCTCTTTACACCAATGTTCACTTAAACATAGAATATCTATCACGTTTTCATTTGAAAATTCGTTGACAATTAAGTTTTTATCTGCCATGCCCTGAATATTGAGGTAGCATATTTTAAACCCTACTTTAGGCATTTCTTTTTTTGCGTATTCTCTTAGTTGACATGACCTACTGTTACTGCATGAAAGTTGACCAGGTTGTGTCCTTATGTTACAAGAACACCCAACCTGGTCTATGCATACAAGTTTTTTGTCATCTCAGTTGAGACATAATCCAAACACATTACTGGTCTTTTTTCCTTCTCTAGCTTATCCAATACTATTCCGATAATTGTATCACTTAAAACACGTTTACCTAGATAACTGAAATGTTGACCATGCTTGGTATGCCATTCTCTGCTACAACTATTGGTGTTAATTAGGGAAACATTCTTAAAGTGCTTACAGATAGCTTTGTACTCCTTGTTTGTCTGCTCCACTTCCTTATTCACACATGACCACTGGGGCAAATCATGTCGATGTGGCACATTAACAACAATCACGTTGGTGTGGGTTAACATTCCGAGAGTCTTCTTCAGTGTCGAAGTAGCAATCTTCCTTTCGTTTCTGCTGACGTCGTTTGCTCCGGCCATTACCACTACAAAGTCTCTGTCCGCGAGGACTGTGCTTTCTTTCTTGATTGATGTTGAAACATCTCGTAAACCAGCTCCTGATTTAACAGTACCTTCTATTTCAAACTCGTTAATCACACGAGGTCTGCTTTCCGTTAACATAGCTGCTAATCCTCTGGCGTAACTGTCTGAATAAAACTTGATTTTAAGTTTTTTCTTATACCTTCCTTGGCTGTTCGCTAAATTTTGAGAGTCCTGCACCACCTTATCAGATGAGTGTGCTGATACAGTTTCTATGTCATCTGTGTTTTGAAGCGAATTATATTTGTTATTTAATGGTAACACAAAGTCCTGCCTATGTTTATTGTTAATATGTTTGTAAGCGCCCCCCTTCGATTTTACAGTTACCCATCTACTGCTAAGCCTGTTGTGAGCTGTTTTAGTCGTAGCTTCACTTTCTGGCAATCCTTCCATAGGTTTGGGGATATTAAGGCATACCTGATGACCAATCTCTTCCAATTTAAGCTTGAGTCTTCTGTTTTCATCACTCAGAATTTTTGTGTCCTCTCGTAGCCCAGCAATAATTAACAACAGATCATTTTCGGAGGATGAAGCACCGATTTTCACATCTTTGGTTTTTGTTTTACCACGCCATTGCTCCGACTTGTGTGGATTTAATTCATATTTCTCGTACAGTTTTTTTAATTCGTCCTGTAAGAGTCCAATAATTGTAATATATGATAGGTTTTCCTTTTTGATACTGTCGGTCTTCCTTGCTGCATCACACGTACACGTTTCTTGACCATTAAGGGATGCAGCCCTTTGTTTACAATCCGCACAGTTCCACATAGTCGCACAATTATCGTCGCTTCTCAGGGAAGGATCAACCTTTCCGCAACGAAAATGAAATTTATGGTTACACTGGACACAGACGAAGCCACTTTTAACAGGCTTCGTGCACTTTTTGCAAGATAGACACTGTAAAACACTATTTTCGCGAACTTCTATATTCAATACTTCCGCAACTGACGCCATCTTGTTTGTTGTTAACAGTACTATTGTTCATAATAGACTGCTGTGCAGTAGCTACAAAACAATTGTGTTGTAAGCTCATTAGATGTCGCTACTGTAGGTCTACACATTTTCATTGATTATGTAATTGAGAGGTATAAAATAACAAGAAGATTATAAGGGGTAATGTCTATAGTGGGTCTTTTTTCCCTTATTTTAATTTCATTCTCCTGCCCATGTGGGCAGCCAGTGGCACAGTCCACTGCTCTTCAGCCAAACGGCTTTATAAAATACAGAAAGGGGCATTCTTCCATAAAAAGGGAGATAAAAAAGGGTGACATAAAAAACACTGGAAATGGAGATGTGGGGAGTTAAAGTACACACTAATATGGGGGCATGCACTGGGGCACAGTAAAAGTCGACATAAAGTTAAAAGAATATGGGACAATTTGAAGTGCATATAAAGTACACTTGAGGCAAAAATAATGTAAAAGGCGGCCACAGTATAAAATGCACACGAACAATCATGGACTATATACAGATTGAGCACACAATTAAAACCACATCACTAGATGACACTGTACAATGGCACCAAACACAACTCTAATGCAGCACACTTGATAATGAATAAAAACCTAGGAGGATCTGCTGGGGAGGGGGGAAAGAGAAAAGAGAAAAGGAGGCGAGAAGGAGGGGAGAGAAAGGGGCAAGAGGTGGGGGACGTGGGAATGGAAGGGATGGTTCAAATGGCTCTGAGCACTATGGGACTTATCATCTGTGCTCATCAGTCCCCCACAACCTAGAACTACTTAAACCTAACTAACCTAAGGACATCACACACATCCATGCCCGAGGCAGGATTCGAACCTGCAACCGTAGCTGTCATGCAGTTCCAGACTGAAGTGCCTAGAACTGCACGGCCACACCAGCCAGCAAGGGAAGGGATGAGAGACGAAAACAGCTGAGGGGGGTGTCCTGGGACTCAGGGAGGAAAGGAGGAAAATCTGCTCTGGAAAAAGGAGGGGAGAGGAAATAGGGGGTCCTGGGGAGGGGGTGGGGCAACAAGGCCATGTTACAGTAGGAAGGAAGGGTTTATGTCATGGCAAAGCTCAACATCTGGGAGGGGAAGGTGCTGGAAATTGCCCTGATGAAGCAGATGGAGGGTGTGGAGGTGGAGAGAGAGGGAGGGATACAGCGATAGAGGTGCAGCAATGGGTGGGGGGCTGGGGGTGGAGAGGAAGGAGGAAACCAGGGGATTGGCGGATCAAGCCTGCAGACAGTGTAAAGGATGCAGAGATGTTGGAGGACATGGAGGATGTGGGGGAGGGGAGGCAGATACGGAAGGCAAGGTGGAGCATGTGGCATTCAAGGATTTGCAGTGCCGTGTAAAAGTGGGAGGGGGGGGGAGTGGAGATCCAGGCAATGCTGGCATAACAGAGGATAGGATGGATGAGGGATTTGTAAGTGTGGAGGTTGGTGGAGGGATGCAAGCCCCATGTCTGGCCAGACAGGAGTTTCAGGAGGCGGAGGCAGGAATGAGCTTTCTGCTGGATGATCAGAAGATGAGGCGTCCAGGTGAGGTGACAATCGAGGGTGAGGCCAAGGTATCTCAGAATGGGGGTGAACTGGATGGGACGACCATAAATGGGGAGGTAGAAATTGTGGAGATGGAAGGAGAGAGTGGTGCAGCCTATGATGGTTGCCTAGGTTTTGGAGGGGTTGATACAAAGGAATCACTGGTTACACCAAGTGGTGAACTAGTCAAGGTGGGTTTGGAGGGTGCATTGGAACTGTTCAAAGGTAGGATAGAGAGCCAGAAAGGCATTGTCATCAGCATAATGGAGGAGGTGGACAGGAGGGTGTGGCTTGAGCATATCGGTAGAGTTCAGTAGATAGAGGAGAGGGGAGAGGACAGAACTGTGGGGGATGCCAGCAGTGGCATAAAAGATACGGAAAATGGCGTTGTGGAGGGTGACATAGGATGGACAGCATGAGAGGAAGGGGGTGACCAGATGGACAAAATTGATAGGTAGGGTATAGGTTTGGAGTTTAAAGAGGAGACTGGGATGCCATATGCGGTTGTAGGAATTTTGGAGGTTGAGGGACACAAAAATGTCAGAGCGACGGGAGTTAACCTGGAGGGAGAGAAGGTGGATGAGGTTAAGGAGTTGGTCTTCAGCAGAGAAGGAGGGGGAGGAGGTGGTGTTGATTAAGGTGCTGATGGATATGATGGGAGAGGATGGATTCGAAGACCTTACTGAAGATGGGACCACAGGAAGAACCGACAGAGGGGGGTTTTTAGGGTTTGAGGAATAAGAGTCTTCCATGGGTTGCGATAGAAGCTGGTAGAGAGGACGATATTGTAGAGATCGGCAAGGACAGAGGAAGGAGAAGGGGATTTCTCTAAGGTGGTGGTGGTAAGTCACACAGTCGTGACCAGAGGCCATGTTGCGTTTTGACCAGAGGGCATGTTTAATGTCTTTTGGTGTGATTGGAGTGTTGTTGTACTGGAGACTAGGAGCAAGTGGAGGGACAGAGGTATCAGCGTGTTCCATGAAGGTGGGGAAAAGAGAATAATGAAAGTGGGAATCATCAGGGACAGAGAAGACCTCAGAAAGGTGGGAAGTGAAGTGGTTGGCTTACTGACGTTGTCGGGAAGGGGCGGTCGTTTTGGAGAAGGGGGTAATGGAGTGCAGAATGGGAACCAGTAAGGCGATGGAAGGCGGACCAGTACTCAGAGGAGTTGATACGGAGGGTGGCTTTGGGTCATGTATCTTTAGTGGGCTTACCAATGCAGCTCAAAAACATGACTAAAGTTGAACTTGGAGTGTCGAAATGGGAATGGTTGAGTGACAATAACTCTGATACGCTGTTGTGGCTACTTTAGATAAACGTAAATTGAAATACGTAACAACAAGCTTACAGAGCTGACAGAATAATATAAAATGATAAAATAAATGGAGAACGAAGCCTAATGGACGAAGGAACAGACTGTAGTCGCCCTGTGTTCGCGTGGCCTTCAGAATGCCGCATAGGCGATAAAGTGGTCAGAGGGAAAAAGACTTTGCCTTTCAAAGGTCCCGAGTTCGAGTCTCCGTCCAGCACACAGTTTTAATCTGCCAGGAAGTTTAACATAAACATAATTTCCGCCCTTTTTATTGCTCATGAAAACCACACATTGCGTCACCATAAGCGAGATCTTCAGAGGTTGTGGTCCAGATTTCTCTACACACCAGTACCTCTAACAACCAGTAGCACGTCCTCTTGCATTGATACATGTCTGTAATCATAGTGGCATACTAGGCACAAGTTCCGCAAGGTGCTGTTGGTCTAGATCGTCCCACTTCTCAATGGCGATTTGGCGTAGATCCCTGAGAGTGGTTGGTGGTCACGTCTTCCATAAAAAGCCCTTTTAAATCTATCGCAGGCATGTTCGATTGGGTTCATGTCTGGAGAACATGCTGGCCACTCTAGTCGAGCGATGTCGTTATCCTGATGGAAGCCATTCATAAGATGTGCACGATTGGGGCGCAAATTGTCGTCCATGAAGACGAATGCCTCGCCAATAGGCTGCCGATGTGGTTGCACTTTTGGTCAGAGAATGGCATTCATATATCGTACTGCCGTTACGGCGCCTTCCGTAGCCACCAACAGTGTACGTTGGCCCCACATAATGACACCCCCAAAACATCAGAAAACCTCTACCTTGCTTCACTCTCTGGACAGTGTGACTAAGGCGTCCAGCCTGACCAGGTTGCCTCCAAACACGTCTCTGAAGATTGTCTGGTTGAAAGCACATGCTACATGCATCGCTGAAGAGAGCGTGATGCCAATCCTGAGCGATCCATTCAGCAGGTTGTTAGGTCCACCTGTACCGCGCTGCATGGTGTCGTGGTCGCAAAGATGGACTTCCCCATGGACGTCAGGAGTGAAGTTGCGCATCATGCAGCCTCTTGCGCACAGTTTGACCCGTAACACGATGTCCTGTGGCTGCACGAAAAGCATTAATCAACATGGTGGCGTTGCTGTCAGGATTCCTCTCAGCCATGATCCATAGGTAGCGGTCATCCACTGCAGTAGCAGCCGTTGGGTGGCCTAAGAAAGGCATTTCATCGACAGTTCCTGTCTCTCTCTATCTTCTCCATGTCCGAACAACATCGCTTTGGTTCACTCCGAGATTCCTGGACACTTCCATTGTTGAGCGCCCTTCCTGGCATAATGAAACAATGCGGACGCGATCTAATCGCGGTATTGACCGTCTAGGCATGGTTGAACCACAGACAACACGAGCCACGTACCTCCATCCTGGAGGAATGACTGGAATTGATCGGTAGTCGGACTCTCTCCGTCTAATATACGCTGCTCATGTATGGTTGTTTACATCTTTGGGAGGGGTTTAGTGGCATCTCTGAACGGTCAAAGGGACTTTGTCTGTGATACAATATCCACAGTCGAGGTCTATCTTCAGGAGTTCTGGAAACCAGGGTGATGCAAAACCTTTTTTTGAGCTGTGTATTTTGGAAGCAAAGAATGGGATGCATCACCTGAGTGTAGAAATTTTACAGGTATCTATAAAAGTATGCGAAAATCATTGTTAGAAGGCATATGAAAACATTAATTTAAATGACGTACTGTAGGGGAAAATGTGACCTTGTATGAAAATTTAGGTTGAAGTGTAATTTTTGGAAAATTTTTTCTTCTTCTCGAAACTGTACTAACAGGAACCAACAAAATATCATGTGTCTCGGGACTTTTTAAAATATTTTTCGATAGATGTAATGTGTAATACTAGGTTTAAGGTTTTCAGCTGGTAAGAAAGCGTTACACCAACTGCATCTGTCATTCTTAGCGAAAACGAAAGCATTTTCAAAACACAGCATTCTCGCCTTCGACTGATAAAATTAGTTATTTATTATATCCAATACTGTCTGTAATCATTTCTGTTAAATTTTTTATTCATAAAATCTCCCATTGCAATTTCGATCTTCAGCTATTTTCAAGTGGCGTGCACTGAAACTATAAATACAGAGTGTATCCTTGCATAACTTCACTTGCATAGAATGGTACAAGTCCCTGTAGTACTGTGAAATGACACATTACTCCATATTTTTCACGTTGGTGGATGTCGTGTACATAGTGGTATATTCCACCGTGTAAAAATTCTAGGGATTGATCAATGAGAGGATAGGCAACGAAGAAGATCTAATGAACTCATGTCCGGAAATGCATGCGTTCCATGCTAGGGACCATTTATTCGATCACACATTCTTACAGAGACTGCGGTCTACCACGTGCTGTATCACACATCCACAGTTACAGTATGTCTTGAAAACTGTTTCCATGTATGCGCCGTAGCATGTCCTGCTCACACGTTCACATCGGACAAGCTGCATCCAGAAAGTGTCAAAGGCAGCATGAATACTCTGCTCCAGTGTCTCCACATCTGGTATGGGCTCTGCATACACGATACTTTTGAGATGGCCCCATAACCAGAAATTGCGCTGTTGGAGATCCAGAGAAAAGCAGGCCATGTAACTGGACCTCCTCGTCCGATTCATCGATCAGGGAAGACACGGTTGAGATACATCCGGACGTTAATGGTGAAATAGGCTGGAGCACCATCATGTAGCACCCACATAACCTTTCGAATCATCAATGGCACTTCTTGCAGCAGGGAAGGCAAAGTCACAAGCAAGAAACGCCGATAGTTCCGTCCTGTTAGGTGACGTGGAAGGAAGACTGGTCGCTAACTATCCCGGCTGCACCGATACTGATGATTCGCTGTCACCATTCCTTGGGGGCTCCGCATACTATCCCACAGATGACTGTTATGAAAGTTGAAGATATTACTCGGCGTAAAGGTGGTCTCGTCTGTGAATAGGATGGATGAAACAAATCCCGGAATCGTGCTTGCCTGTTGAAGAAACCAGTGACAAAACTGCTCCCGATGTGGAAAGTCCGTCGGTCGTTAGCCCTGCATACGATGCAGGTGATAAGGGTAGTAGCAATTGCTGTACTGGCAGGCCAACTGCCTGGCACTGACACGACGGTTGCTTTCCATAGTGTTAATCATATTTTTCTCCAAGTCTGGTATCCGAAAATTTCGGGTACATGCTCCATGATTTCTTGCTTCTTGAAACGACCTTGTCTCAGACCAAACGGCGAAACACTGTTGCAAACATTGAATGCTGTGGTTGCTGTCGGCGGGGATCTCCTGATACAACGTTACTGCCTGCTGCCTTGCCTTTCCGTAAGTAAACACCATGTCGGCGAGGTCTCGATTCAAATACAGAACCATTGTGTACAACGCTGTGTCACTTCCACTACGAGGTGGGTCAGCAAGAGAAGTGAATCGGACACAACATTACCAGTTATTATGGGAGGAGAGGGCGCTAGGGCATGACGTAGGAGGAACAGTATCATGCTGTAGGACTAAATCACGCATACTGTAACTGTGGCTGCATGGTACAGCGCATATTAGATCGCACTCTCTATGATAAAGTATCATTGAATATATGGTCCAACTATGTGTTTCCGGGCATAAGTTCATTAGGACTTTTTTGGTCCGTATCCTCTCATCGATCAGTCCCTAGAATTTGTACACGGTGGAAAAAATCACCCTGTATATTATTACACGCCACCGTCACCATGGATGCATTTACACTGGGCGAGTACCCGACTGAAAGAAAGCGCCCTCGTTAAACAAGGACGAAGCTACGGTCTCGTAGTTTCTGAGTCAGTGTCAACGAAATAATGAAAAACTTATTTCAGGACCCAAGTATCGCATGCTGGCGCAAATGTAGCTAGTTGAGTACATATGAGGATGAGATTTGCGACTGTTCATCAAGATACCCCTTTGTGAAGTTCCGTTCAGGAAAGCTGACGACTGCCGATGGAGCGCTGTGCTGACAACGTGGCCTCAGTATGTGTATGGCGGTATCCAGTGATGGCCATGAACTGTGGATGACACGGTGATCGGTTGGTGCCAATGCTAGGGACGAAAACGATGCAACAACGTTTTAAAACCTCGACATTTCGACCAAAGATGTCGAGGTTAACATCGCTGTTTTGAATGGCAATGCATCGATGACAAAGGCCAAAAACATCGATATCGTTCAACAGTGGATCATTCATTCCGTTCGTGGATACTCAGCCATGACACGTCAAGTCTCATAACTTGTACAGTGCTACATTTACTGCTGAACCTGTGATTTTTGTTCTTTTGAAGTAGTAAGCAAGAATATGGAGTTTGAAAAATATTCGTTTACTACAAATGTTCTTCACTGAACTATATGTTCCAATCAGTGGGTCAAATATAAGTCATTCTCATTGTCCTGGTGCCCATTGTGCAAACTGACAAGTCGAGAAACAATGGGAACTAGTATTGTAAATATGAGAGAATGAGTGACACTTTTAAAACATACATAAAGAAAAACAGACATATTTTCTCGATGTTGAATATTTCAGTTGAAGGTTTGACAGCACTGTCACGAAGTTCCCTCAGGACCTTTATGGCAAAAAACAGATAACCTACATCTGTTCTTTTTTAAGAGACAGTCTCCACTCTTTCCGATCTGATCATGTAAGCGTAGAAAAGATGTGGAATGCTTTCAAAGGGACAGTATCGACGGAAATTGAGAGATATATACCACATAAAGTAATAAGTACTGGCACTGATCCCCCATGGTACACAAAACGGGTCGTATCGCTGTTGCAGAAGCAACGAAAAAAGCACACCAAATTTAAAGGAACTCAAAATACCCGAAGACTGCAAAGTTTTGGAAATGTTGGAAATATAGCACGTGCTTTAATGCGAGATGGTTTTAATAACTTCCACAACGAAACTCTGTTTCGGAATCTGGCAGAAAACCCAAGAAGATTCTGGTCACACATAAGGCACACCAGAGACAAGCCGCAATCAATACTTTAACTGCGCGATATCACTGATGACAGTGCCACTAAAGCAGAGTTATTAAACACGGTTTTCCGAAACTCCTTCACCAAAGAAGACAAAGTAAATATTCCTTAATTCCAATCAAGAACAACTGCTAAGATGAGAAACATAGGAGTAGATATCCTCCGCATAGCAAAGCAGCTTATATCACTTAATAAAGCCAAAGCCTCCGATCCAGATTGTATACCAGTCTGGTTCCTCTCAGAGTATGCTGATACAATAGCTCCATATTTAGCAATTATATACAACCGCTCGCTGATAGAAAGATGCGTACCTAAAGACTGGAAAATTGCTCAAGTCACACCAATGCCCAAAAAGGGAAATAGGAGTAATCTGCAGAACTAAAGGCCCATATCACTAACGTCCAGTTTCAGTAGGGGTTTGGAACATATACTGTTTTCGGATGTAATCAGCTACCTCGAAGAAAACGATTTATTGAGACATAGTCAGCATGGATTCAGAAAATGTCGTTCTTGTGAGACACAGCTAGCTCCTTATACTCCCGAAGTAATGAGTGTTATTGACGGGGGATGTCAAATTGATTCCATATTTGTAGATTTCCAGAAGGCTTTATGCACCATTCCTTACAAGCGCCTTCTAACCAAACTGCCTGCCTCAGTTGTGCGACTGGATTTGTTGATTTCCTGTCAGAAAGGTCACAGTTCATAGTAACAGACGGAAAGTCATCGAGTGAAACAGAACTAATTACGCGGCGTTCCCCAAGGAAGTGTTGTAGGCTCTCTATTGTTCCAGATCTATCTTAACGACATAGGAGACAATATGAGCAGACTTCTTAGACTGCTTGCAGGTGATGCTGTGTTGTAAAGTCTTCAGAGGACTAAAACGAATTGCAAAATGATTCAGATAAGATACCTGTGTGCTGCGAAATGTGGCAGTTGACCCTGAATAAAGAAAAGTGTGATGTTATTTACATGAGTACTAGAAGATATCGGCAAAATTTCGATTGGGCGATAAGTCAGAAAAATCTGAATAATTCAACTAAACACTTAGGGATTAAAATTACAAATAACCTAAATTGGAACGATCACAGAGATAATGTTGTGTGTAGAGCAAACCGAAGACTGCGATTCATTGGCAGAACATTTAGAAGGATTTTTGGATTGTTTGTGGGAAGAGACCAAACAGCGAGGTTATCAGTCTCATCGGATTATGGAAAGATGGAGAAGGAAGTCGGCCGTTCCCTTTCAAAGGAACCATCCCAGCATTCGCCTGGAATGATTTAGGGAAATCATGGAAAACCTAAATCAGGATGGCTGGACGCGGGATTGAACCGTCATCCTCCCGAATGTACTTAGAAGGAGCAACAGGCCTAATAAAGAGACTGCTTACACCACGCCTGTCCGCCCTATTCTGGAGTATTGCTATGCGGTGTGGGATCCGCATCAGGTGGGAGTGACGGACGACATCGAAAAAGTTCGAAGAAGGGCAGCTCATTTTGTATTATCGCGAAGTAGGAGAGATAGTGCCACAGACATTATACGTAAATTGGAGTGACAATCATTAAAACAAAGGCGTTTTTCGTTGCGACAGGATCTTCTTGTGAAATTTCAGTCACCATTTTTCTACTCCGATCGCAGAAACATTCTGTTGGCATCTACGTACATAGGGAGAAGTGATCATCATGATAAAATGAGAGAAACCATCCTGGGAGAGGAAATTTAAGTGCTCGTTTTCCCCGCGCGCCCTTGGAGAGTGGAACGGTGGAGACACAACTTGAAGGTGGTTCATTGAACCCTCTGCCAAGCACTTTATTGTGAATAGCAGAGTAATTACATAGATATAGATCCTCTGCAAGCCACTAAGGGCGATTAGCGAAGGGTACCCTATACCACTGCTAGTCATTTCCTTTCCTGCTCCGCTCGCAAACAGAGAGGGGGAAAACTACTGGCTACATGCCCCAGTATGAGCGCTAATTTCTCCTGTCTCATCTTCGTGCCTCCCTCCCTCCCCCCCCCCCTCCCCCTATAATGTATGTTGGCGGCTGTAAAACCGGTCGGCAGCCAACTCCAAAACCCAGTTCTCTAAATTTTTCCAATAGTATTTCCCTCCAGGTATTCCCATTTGAGTTCCCGAAGCATCTCCGTAATACTTACGTTTTGCTCGAATTTACCCGTATCAAACCTAACAGCCCAGTCTAAATTGTGTCGATGTCTTCCTTCAATCCGACCTGTTGCGCATCCCGAACACTCGATCGTGGCTCAAGAATAGGTCGCAGCGTCTTATATGTGGTCTGCTTCACAGATGTGCTGTTTTTTGTCGGAGATTAGAGGAGGAACAGACTTCTAGGGATAAGATTATCCAAGCTTCTTTTTCTAAATTCTGTACTAAAATAGTTAAATACAAAGAAATAGCTTTGATGACAATAAATTAATTTTCTCTGGAAGATTCATTTTATTTAGTTTCGTTATCTGATTTATGTAAAGGTAGTTGATCATCATATCGTTGGTATCACTGCGCCAAGAGTAACATAACTTTAGAAAGTAGGGTAGATTTGTGAAGAGATAGGTAACTTTTTCCGGTTGTTGGTGTTTATCTCTGACCACACATAACTTACGCTCTTCTACTGAGATACTTAAAAGTAAAAACATTTCGGCGTGCTTTTTCTGATATTTCAGAAGCGGCTGTAGGATTCGTAAAATCAACTATGTTTGTTAGCATCGGTGGTTTTATGAACGCTCGTGCAACCCTAGCCGTTGCTCATTAGTTCGGACGTGTGGAGTTTCGTTACACGATTGATGGGGCAATTGAAGTGACGTTTGTTGACTTCTATGTTTTTACAAATTATGGTACAGTACTGGGCTTTGCTCGGGCATGGTTTGGATGGGTGGAGATTACTTTAATAATCGATGGGGCACGTGCGCCGTCCACGTGTGCGCAACGTTTTACTGCCCACGTAAATGGAAGATTAAAGTAATCATCATAAGAGGTGAGACTACAGTGCGTTTGAAATTAGTTGAGACTTTTGACGTTTGGCTCAGCGGCGGGGACGAGATGGCGTTGCCCGGGTAACAGCAATGGCGAGCCGGCTTTCCCTACGACGCCACCGGCACTTCGGTTGGTAAAGCCACGCTGAGGGCAAACAGTACGACGTGGCGTCGCGCAGAGGCACCAATGTTCATTAGCTCTCGTTCTAAACTGATATATTCCGGCGTTGAAGTGTTCTTTAGCCTCAGGTATTGTGAATGAGTGTTTCGTGTTGGTGCTTTGTTAATGATAACAGTGCAGTACTTCTGAAAACACAATATTCACAATAAAAATGGAGATTCAGGAACACATTCACTGGCTGTGAAGATACTGTTCTGCTGCCAAATATGTATCCAAATTCAACAATAATAATGGACATTGCGCCATACCACTCTGTTTTCAAGGATAAAGCTACAACAACGCAGTGGATGAAACCGGATATTTGGTTCCAGATACAAAGAAATGTTCCACTGGATAAAGTTGAATATAGCATGTATAATGTGAAGTTAATGAAGCTTGAAACGCTGTATGAGCAAAAAGCCCCACAGTACCAGGTCGACAATCTGGCTGACGCCAAAGGACATAGTTTAATCGTACTTCATCCATATCACGCTACTTTAAATGCGACTGGGGATAAGCTCAATGAGGCTAAAATGCTGAAAGGAGAAGCCATTGGAAATGTTACACCACAGAACAGGTCTCTAGTTGTCAGCCATATCAAGTAGGTAGTTGAGGAGAGACGGATTCAAAAAGGACTATGACGAGTTTTGAGTTGTTGCCATGTTAAAATTTGATTCTTTTGTCTAAACACAGCACAGTTTACAAATATTCATCTCACTAACATTCTGATGCAGCTGAAATAGCGACAGAATTATGAAATAGTGTGTTATTAAACTAGCAACTGAGGGCAAGCCAGGTCAACAGTTTATGGAACAATCCAGTCTCAGAATAAAATAGACGCCTAACTTCTTCACATATATTGTCACAAAACACACAGCAGTTCACGTTTCACCGGATATGGATGGTCCTTAAGAATTACATTACTGCATTGAAAAAAATCATTAGTTCCTTGATTATCGCAGTTCCACATAATAATCATGCAAAATACTCTGTTTTTTGTGTGTTATCATTTCTCAAAAATCTTGTTCCGACAGCGTGAACAGTTTATGAGATACGTGCGATTTATGACTATTTCTTCCCGGTTCTTTCGATGGCACGTGCTTTCAGGGCGGAGTGGCTTTCATACATTCCATTTCCTCGAGACTACAGACACATCACCGCATGTTTAAAGAATAATTCAGTTTGTTTTCTGCATATCATACGAAGCAACATATGATCAAAAATGCACAAAACGCAAATTCACCGCGGCCCTTATTTTTCACTAAAAACTAAGAATTCTTTGCTCAGTTTGCTGTAATTTCCCTAATATCGAAGTATCACAATTGACAATATCTCCGAGCGCTAACGAAATCTCTGTAGTTTCTAACAAAGTTGATAAATTATATGATTATGCATGAGTCTCACGATATAAAGTAAGAGATTCTTCGCAATCATCACGCCAAGCAGAGCTATAAATAGCCTGAGCAATTACTTTTTTTTTTTTTTTATTTTTAAACCTGTGACAGGCAGGCCATCAGCGGCATAATACGCCGCTCTTTGGCCACAGAGAACACAAAAGAGACATATGAAGACAATTGGAGAACAAATATGCTGGACATAGAAACGGAGACATACACTTTTAAAAAACATGGAGCCGTGCATGGGCGTAGAGTCTAAGATAAAAGTTGTTCAGACACTTGGACACACTCAGAGACGAAAATTGTCACACGTGAACGTAGGAGCACAAAACGATAACACTGAACCACTTGAGCACAAATGACGGCACACACAGAAACACGAGGCGTTGATGTCCGGCGCGTGAATGTTCACTAGCATGTACGAGTCTGGGGACCTGCCAAGAGAGGAGGAGGGGGGTGGGAGAGGGAGCGGAGAGAGCAGAGATGTCATGGGCAGGGGAGATAGGGGAAGGGAGGAAGGGGGAGGGGAAGCCTGGGGGAAGAGGGGTGGTGGAAGGGGGGGAAGGGAAGAGAAGGATGCGCAAAGAAAAGGACAGAGGAAGTGGGAGGGGAGGATCAAAGTTATAGGAGGGGTAGATGGAGGGGAGGAGGACATAATCAAGGAGGGGGAGCTGGCGGAAGCCACCTTGGGAGAGGGTAAGGAGGGTGCAGAGATGGAGACCAGATGGGATGTGGGAATACGGGTGCGGCAGGGGGCGGGGGTGGGAGAGGATGGGCGAGACAAGCGGGTGAGGAGGATTGAGTTAACGGGAGGTGTACAGGATCCATATCCTTTCAAGGAAAAGCAGGAGGTGGGGCAATGGAATGAGGTCATACAGGATCCTCATGGGGGAGGGGAGACAGATGTGGTACGCGAGGCAGAGAGAATGGCGTTCAAGAATCTCAAGGGATTTATAAAAGGTACGGGGGGGGGGGCGGAGATCCAGGCCAGATGGGCGTAACAAAGGATAGGGTGGATGAGGGATTTATAGGTGTGGAGTATGGTGGAGGGGTCCAGACCCCACGTACGGCCAGAAAGGAGCTTGAGGAGACGGAGTCCGGAGCGTGCCTTGGCCTGGATTGTCTCGAGATGGGGGGTCCAGGAGAGGCAACAGTCGAGGGTGACGCCAAGGTACTTAAGGGTGGGGGTGAGGGCAATAGGACGGCCATAGATGGTTAGATAGAAATCGAGGAGGCGGAAGGAAGGGGTGGTTTTGCCTACAATGATCGCCTGGGTTTTGGAGGGATTGACCTTGAGCAACCACTGGTTGCACCAAGCGGTGAACTGGTCGAGATGGGATTGGAGAAGGTGTTGGGAGCGCTGCAGGGAGGGGGCAAGGGAGAGGATGGCGGTGTCAATGGCAAACTGGAGAAGGTGGACGGGGGTGGGGGGGGGTGACGGCGGCGGCATGTCCGCCGTATACAAAAGGTACAGAAGGGGGGAGAGGACGGAGCCTTGCGGCACACCAGCGGATGGGAAAAAGGTGTACGAATCCGTGGTATGGATGGTGACGTAGGAAGGACGGTAGGAGGGAAAGGAGCCGATCAGACAGACGTAGTTAATGGGAAGGGCGAAGGTTTGGAGTTTGAAGAGGAGACCGGAATTCCATACGTGGTCATAGACACGTTCGAGGTCCAGGGATAGGAAGATTGCGGAGCGATGGGAATTAAGTTGCTCGGAAAGGAGATGAGTGAGGTGGAGAAGGTCATTGGAAGAGAAGGACAGCCGAAAGCCACACTGGGTAATGGGAAGGAGGCGGTGCTGGCGGAGATGCTGGTGGATGCGGCGGGTTAGGATGGATTCCAGGACCTTGCTGAAGACCGAGGTAAGGCTGATGGGACGGTAGGAGGAGACGGCGGACGGCGGTTTGCCAGGTTTAAGGAACATCAGGATACAGGCGGTTTTCCACAGGTTGGGGTAGTAGCCGGTGGACAGGACTACATTGTAGAGCCTTGCCAGGGTGGAGAGGAAAGAGACAGGAGCTTCACGAAGGTGGTGGTAGGTGACACGATCGTGACCAGGAGCGGTGTTGCATTTTGTGCGGAGTGTAGCAATGAGATCCTATGTAGTGATAGGGGAATTGAGTTCCGTGTGTGCAATGTTGTCCAAGTTTAGTTCTGGTAAGGCGACGGAAGGCTGACCAGAACTTGGATGAGTTTATACGTTGGGTATCATTTAAATGGGTGCATGTCTGTCGCCAGTCCCGGCGTTTCTTAGCCGCGAGCAAATTTTGAATGTGTTGCTGGAGTTGCCGGTGGCGTTGTAGTGTGTCCGGGTCATGCATGTGGAGGAAGGCACAGAAGAGATGGAGGGATTCATGGAGGAGGAGAACGGCCTGTGGGGGCAAGGTAGGACGGTGGGGGTGGAAGGCGACATTAGGGACATGGGCCTCCATGGCCTCAGACAAGGTCTGCTGGAGAAAGGAGGTGACATGGGTAACATCGTCAGGGTGGTGGTAGGTGAATGGGTGGCTATCGACCTGGGTGGAGAGAGTATCCTGGTAGGCATTCCAGTTGGCACAGGAATAGTCATGGACGTACTTTGGTGGAGGGTCATTACGAGGGTCGGGGCGGGGGGACGACTGCCTGAAATGGTGAGGCGGACAGGGAGATTGTCGCTACCAATAGGCTCCAGGACATCCACCATTATGCGGCCAAGGAGGTTAGGGGAGGAAAGGATAACATCGGGAGTGGAGTTGGATTTGGGACGGGTGTGCTGCGGAATGGGGATAAGGTCACCTTGAAGAGAAGAGAGGAACCGATGCCACCGCCGTAACTGGGCGGCGGAACGACTATGGATGTTGAAGTCGGCGGCAATCACGTAGGAGGAGAAGGTACGGTCAATGTGGGAGAGGAAGTCGAAGGGAATAGGGGCGGTAGGGCGGACATAGATGGTGGCACAGGTGACGGTAAGGCCGGGGAAGAAGAGACTAAGGATCAGGTGTTCGGTGGATTCAGGAAGGAGAGGTTGGAGCCGAACTGGGATCTGGCGGTGGTCACCAATGGCAACTCCGCCATGCGCAATCGGGAGAGGATTATTGGAGCAGCGAAGGAGGTAGGGCAAAGTGTGGATGGTGTGGTGGGGTTGGAGGAAGGTTTCATTGAGGAGGAAGGCATCCACGCGGTGCGTGGCAAGGGTGTGCAGGAAGAGGTTCTTGTTGCCGGGAAGGGAGCGGATATTGTTGAAAAGGATATGGTGCTGTCGCACCATGACAGGGATTTAGACAAGGGTGTCACGACGGAAGAACGTGAAATGGGCCTGGTTGTTGGAGTAGGTGGCATACATTTTTAGGTGGAAAACGGAATGGGCGGCAAGGGATATCTGTTGGAGGGTGTGGGGGCGCTGTAATGGGTGAACATTTTGGAGGACAATGGTGAGGAATCTGATGATGTCCTCAGCGGTAGGGGGTCGACGAAGGGAATTGCCGGGAGGGGTGGGGGCGCCCAGAGGGCGGACAGGAATGGTGAGTTCAGGAGTGGTAGGAGGGGGTCGGGCCTTACATTTCTGGGAGTAAGTAGAATGAGGGAGGTTACAGGTATTAAAGGAGGGGGGGCGGGACTGGAGATTGGGGCACTGCCGTAAGAAGTGGGCTTGCTTACAGTGTGGGCAGGTGGGGGCCTTGCGGCACTCAGATGTTGGGTGTGCATAATACTGCAAGCACCTCTGGCAGTGGAGGGATTGAGGAGGGGAACGGGAAGGGTCAACTTGGTAGCATTGGTGAAAGAGAAGGGCACCCTCCTTCAGGAGATGGTCTATGAAGGGGGTGTGTTCGGAAAAGACCCGCATAAGGCAGGTGGGGCCAGCTGAGTTGTGAATGTGGTGAACCGCACGCACCTCCAGATGGGGATGTGCCTTGAGCTCCGCCAACACCTCCTCCTCCATGATTGTCGGACTAAGCCAAGTGATCACGACGGTGAATTCAGTGGGCGATGCGGGGGTTGGGGTTGGCGGGAGGAAGGCAGGGAAGGAGCAAGGGTGAGGGAGGCATTAGGGCAAAAGCTGTTGACAGGGATGCGGGAAAGATCTGTGTGAAGGGTAGGGCTGGTGGAGGAGATGAGGACCGAATCATGGCGAGGAGTGAGGAAGGAGATGGGGCCACCGGGAAAATGCTGGCGATGGAAGAGGGTGAGGTTCTGGGCCTGAAGAAGGGAGGGATCAGGACGGGAGAGGAGGTTGCGGTAGGAGGAGGGGGAGGAGGAGGAGGAGGAGGAGGAGGAGGGGGCAGGGACAGGTGGGGAGCCATCCATGGCATCCTGGGCAGGGGAAGGGGGACGAGGCGGAACCTTTTTAGATGCAGAGGAGACAGGGGTGACACTGGGGCGTTTGACAGCGGCAGAGGAGGTGTGGGGGACGGGAGAAACTTGAAGATGGCGTGGAGTGGCAGGTCCCGGTGCTGGATTCGGCGCCGGAGATGGTGAGGGCGAAGGCGATGGCGACAGCGATGATGAAGACTATGAAGTGGGCGAAGGGGAAAGTTGAACGTGGGCCGGGGCCCTCCGGGCCAACGCCCTATCGGGGACCACTGAAATGGAAGGAGCAGAGGGAAGGATCAGAGGGAGGAGCTGGGGATGGGGCAACAAAAAGTGAGGGAGATGGGAGAGTGAGGAGTGGGTGGATGGATTGAGGGGGGGGTGATTGGGCACACCACATGATAGTGGTGGTGGCGGCAGAGGGAGATGTGTATATGATGGCAGTGGTGGTGGCTGTAGTAGTGGTGGTGGGGGTTGACATGGTGATAAGGGGAAAAACACAGGATAGGACAAAGAAGAAAACGAGGGACAGGCAGTGACGAGAAATACGGAGTAAAAGGGACGGAGAATGATGAAGGAGACTGGGGCCGAAGCCCCACTCTGCTGCTGCTGATGGGGGGTGGGGGTGGGGCGACCCAGCTGGCTGGCCGGTGGGGACGCCGTTGCTGCTGCTCCTGCTACTGCTGGTGGTGGCTGGCTGGGACCGCTGCTGGCTGGGACTGCTGCTGGCTGCTGTCTGGGACCGCTGCTGGCTGCTGGCTGCTGGCTGGACCGCTGCAGGGTGGCTGGCACCTGCAAATACCTATAGCTTCGATTAGAGGTGGAAAGGCACAATTGAAGGGCGGTATTCTTTCGGATTACCGCCGGAGATGCGCTGCTCTTCTACAGACAGACTGATATAGAACAAGGAGTTTGTGATTTGAATGGGTAGAGATGGTTAGAGATGTTTCTTGTTCTTCAGCCATGGTATATGTTTCCGTAATAGTAGATTCAATTAACAAAACATATATAAATTATAATTTCCTGTCTTGCATTCAGAAATTATTTGCACGTTCTCCTTTTTTAAATTCTATACGGCGTTGTAACACTGAGCAACCAGTGGCACCGCTCAGCGCTGGGAAAGGGATTTATTTTACCGTCAAACCAAAGTGATGAGTTCCAATACTGAGCTACCAGTAGCGCCGCTCAGCGGCGGGAATGGGAGTTATTTCGGCGTCAGACCACAGCGCCGAGTCGGGAGTGCAGTTCTGAGGACAGGGCGGATGGTAGCCTGTTTCTTTCCTACTTACAGACGGAGCTGTGGTCTGACATTCTGGCAGTGCGAATGTCAACGTTGACTTGCCTGTAAACATCACAGTATCTGAGAAGAAACACATTCGTTAAGCATGTGCATCGAAGAAACATCTCTGCCTACTATAATTATTCTCATTTATAAAACTCCCTCATGCACCCGTCCCCCTTGTGGTGGCATCGGTTCCTCTCCTCCATCCAAGTCGACCTCGTTCCCATACCCTGGCATACCCGCCCTGAATCCAACTCCACTCCCAATGTCATCCTCTCCTCCCCTAACCTCCTTGGCCACATAGCGGTGGATTTCCTGGACCCCATAGGTAGTAACCATCTCCCTGTCCTCACCGTTTCAGATGGTCATCGCCCCCATCCCAAACCTCGTAATGACCCTCCCCCGAAATACGTCCATGATTATTCCCATGCCAACTGGAATGCCTACCGGGATATCCTCTCTACCCAGGTCGATAGCCACCCCTTCACCTACCACCACTCTGATGATATTACTCATGGCGCTTCCTTTCTCCAGCAGACCTTGTCTGAGGCCGTGGAGGCCCATGTCCCTTCTGTTGCTATCCACCCCCACTGTCCTACTTTACCTCCACAGGCTGTCCTCCTTCTTCATGAATCTCGCTGTCTCTACAGTGCCTTCCTTCGTGCGCATGACTCAGACACACTACAACGCCACCGGTAACTACAACGACACATCAGAAACTTGCTCGCGGCTAAGAAACGCCAAAACTGGCGACAGACACGCACTCGTCTTAATGCTACATGTTCTATCAACTCGTCCAAGTAATGGTCAGCCTTCCGCTGCTTTACTGGATCTAACCCCCCCCCCCCTACTACCCTCTCCTTCATGATAATCAACCCTTCCCTGACAACGTTAGTAAGGCCAATCACTTTGCCTCCTACCTCTCCGATATCTTTACCATCCCAGACGATCCCCAGTTCGATTACTCCCTCTTCCCGGAGGTCCGTGATCGAACTGTCACCTCAGTCCCTCCCCTCATTCCTGGTTTCCAGTACTTGGACAACATTGCACACACTGAACTCAATGCCGCCATCACTACTCAAGATATCATCACTACACATTGCATGAAACGCAATACCGCTCCCGGTCATGGTCATGTCACCTATTGCCACCATCGTGAAGCTCCTGCCCCCTTCCACTCCACCCTGGCCAGATTCTATAATGTAGTCCTGTCCACTATCTACAACCCCGACCTGTGGAAAACCTCCCGCATCCTGATGTCCCTTAAACCCGACAAACCGCCATCCGCTGTCTCCTCCTAAGGTCCAATCAGCCTTACCTTGGTCTTCAGCAAGGTCCTGGAATCCATCCTTACCCGACGCATCCACCAGCATCTCCACCAGCACCGCCTCCTTCCCGTTACCCAGTGTGGCTTTCGGCCTTCCATCTCTACCAATGACCTTCTCCTTCACCTCACTCATCTCATCTCCAAACAGCTCAATTCCCATTGCTCCGCTATCTTCCTCTCCCTCGACCTTGAACGCGCCTATGACCGTGTGTGGCATTGTGGTCTCCTCTTCAAGCTCCAAACCTTCGCCCTTCCTATTAACTACGTCCGTCTGATCGGGTCCTTTCTTTCCCAACGTCCTTCCTGTGTCACCACCCATAACGCGGATTCCTACACCTTTTTCCACTCCGCCGGTGTGCCCCAAGGTTCTGTCCTCTCCCCTCTTCTGTACCTTTTGTATACAGCGGACATAAGCTGCCTTCACACCCCCATCCAACTTCTCCAGTACGCCGATGACACCGCCTTCCTTGCCCTCGCCCCCACCCTACAGCGCTCCAAACACGTTCTCCAATCCCATCTTGACCGGTTCACTGCTTGGTGCAACCAGTGGTTGCTCAAGGTCAATCCCTCCAAAACCCACGCGATCATTGTAGGCAAAACCACCCCTTCCTTCCGCCTCCTGGACTTCTATGTCACCATCTATGGTCATCCTATCGCCCTCACCCCCTCCCTTACGTACCTTGGCGTCACCCTTGACCATCGCCTCTCCTGGACCCCACATCTCTGGACAATCCAATCCAAGCCAAGGCATGCACCCGACTCCGTCTCCTCAAGCTCCTTTCCGGCCGTACCATCCTCTACACCTATAAGTCCCTCATCCGCCCTATCCTCTGCTACACCCACCTTGCCTGGATCTCTGCCCCTCCTACCTTTTACAAATCCCTTCAAATCCTCGAATGCCATGCTCTCCGCCTCGCCTATCGCATCTGTCTCCCCTCCCCATGCGGATCCTGTATGACCTTATTCCATTCCCAAACCTCCTCCTTTTCCTCGAATGGATACAGATCCTCTACACCTCCCGTAAACTACATCCCCCTCACCCCCTTATCTCTCACATACTCCCCCACCCCCGTCCACTGCCGCTCTCCATTTCTCCACCTTCCTTACCCTCTCCCAAGGTGGCTTCCACCAGCTCCCCCTCCCTGATGACGCCCTCCTCCCCTCCATCTACCCCTCCTATCAACTTTGATCCTCCCCTCCCACTTCCTGAGTTTTGTTTTCAGGGCACCCTCTCTCCCTTCTCTCTCCCTTCACTCCCTCCTCCCTTCCTCCCCCCTCCTCCCCCGGGCTTCCCCTACCCCCCATACCTTCATTCCTACCCCCATCTCCTCTGCCATTGGCATCTCTGCTCTCCCCTCTCCCTCCCCCACCACCTTCTTCCCCTCTTGGCAGGTCCCCAGACTCGCACACATCAAGTGGACATTCCCATTCTGGAGATCATCGCCATTGATTTAGTGTGTGTGCTGTCGTGTTTGTGATTCAGTGTTTTTCACTGCCCACGCTCCTTCATTCACGTGTGTCATCTAAATCATCAGTTTTTGTGCACAGTGCCGCCAGTTTTCTTGTTTTCCGTCGAGTGTGAATGGCTTCATGTTTTTGATTACTGTATCTACTGTTTTTTAACCACCATTATGTTACTTTTCTGTCTTCATAGATTTTTTCTTGTATTGTACTGCTTGTGGCTGAAGAGTGGAGCAAAATTTTCCACTGCCAGCCCACCTTGTATGAGGTGCAAAATGACAATATAGAAAAAAAACCCGTCCCCCTCACCTCTGGCATCTCCGGCGGTACCTCGCAAGAGTACCGCCCTTGGATAGCGGCATTGCCTCTAATCGAAGTGCTAGGGTTTTCCAGGGCTGGTCAGCCAGCCAGCCAGCCAGACAGCCAGCCAGCAAGCCAGCAGCAGCAGTGGTCCAGCCAGCAGCAGCGGTCCAGCCAGCAGCAGTGGTCCAGCCAGCAGCAGTGGTCCAGCCAGCCAGCCAGCGTTCCTGCCAGCCAGTCAGCCAGCGTTCCTGCCAGCCAGCCAGCGTTCCTGCCAGCCAGCCAGTGTTCCTGCCAGCCAGCCAGCGTTTCCGGTTCCAGCCAGCATTCCAGCCTCTGCAGTCGCCTCCCGCCAGCGGCAGCGAAGTGGGGCACTCAGCCCCAGTCAGCGTTTCGTCCGTCTTCGTCTGTCTTCGTGAGTCCCTTGTTTTCTTCTGTAGTTTTTGTCCTGTCCAGTTCCTTTCCTCCTTGTAATCATGAGAACCCCCACCACCACTACCACTGCTTCCACTACCGCCGTTGTATACACCTCTCCCACCCCCACTTCTCACCCTCACTTCTCCTTCACTCTTTGTCGCCACGGCCTCGGCTCCTTCCTTCCGCGACTCCTCCTCTCATCCCTTCCCTCCTCTCCCTCACTCTGTTCCCTCCGTCTCTGCAGCCCCCACCAGCCCCGCTCTCGCCATCGCCTTCACCTTCATCATCGTCTTCACCATCGCCATCGCCTTCACTGTCACAATCCCTGTCTCCGGCGCCAGCTCCAGCATCCACGCTGGGATCTGCCACTTCCTGCCATCTCCCAGTTGCTTTTGTCCCACGCGCCTCCTCTCACCCTTCAGTCGCCGTAAAGTGCCCCAGTGACACCCATGCCTCCTCTGCTCCCAAAACATCCCAGCCCCGTCCTCCTTCCCCCCCTAGAATGCCATGGATGTCTCCCCACCTATCCCTGCTACTTCCTCCTCGTCCTCCTCCTCCTCCTCCTCCTCCTGCTCCTCCCCCTCCTCCTACAAATGCCTCGTATCCTGTTTTGATCCCTCTCTCCTTGAGGCCCGGAACCTCATGTTACTCCTCCACCATCACTTTCACGGAGCCCACATCTCCCTCCTCACTCCCCACCGAGACTCCGTTCTCATCACCTCCCACAGCCCCACCCTTCACACAGACATCCTCTTCCGAATCCCCGTTACCTGATTTGGCCCAAATGCCTCCCTCACCCCTGCACCTTCCCCGTCCTCCTCCTGCCAACCCCAACCCCCGCATCGCCCGCCGACCCTCACTGATGTGATCACTTGGCTTAGTCTGACGATCACGGAGGAGGAGGTGTTGGAGGAGCTTAAGACACACCCATCCTTAAATATACGGGCAGTACACCGGATCTTCAACCCTGCCGGTCCCACCCACCTTATGTGGGTGTTCTCAGAACATGCCCCATCCATCGACCATCTCCTGAAGGAGGTGCCCTCCTTTTCCATCAACGGTACAAGGTCGACCCCTCCCGTTCCCCTCCTCAATCCCTCCGCTGCCAGAGGTATCTGTGCTACAATGCACACCCTAATATGAGTGCCGCAAGGCCCCTGTCTACCCACACTGTAAACAGGCGCACTTCCTCCGGCAGTGCCCCAACCTACAGTCCCCTCCTTCCTGCAACACCTGCAACCTCCCACATCCCACTTACTCCCAGAAATGCAAGGCCCGACCACCCCACACCACTCCTGAACTCACTGTCCCTGTCTGCCCTCTGGACGCTCCCACCCCTCCTGGCAATTCCCTTCGTCCCACCCCCCCCCCCCCACCGCTGAGGACATCATCAAGTTCATAAGCAGTTTCAGTCTGTTTGGCAAGAAAGTTCTAACAGAGTAAGGATTAATGTTGAAAGAATAGAAAAGAGGCATAACAAAAAGTTTGGCGTATTGCTAAAGTGTCAGAAGACTAATGTAAAAAGTAAGGATGGCGTGGGACAACATCGCTTTTATGATGGAATAGCTAACTTGTCAAATATCGAATTGAGTGAGGATGAAAATATTCTGCTGAATAAAGGTTTACAACACAATATCACTCCTAATCCTAATAATCGAACCATTACAAGAGCCATAGCTGAAACTAAAATGGCGTGTGAAGCAGCTAAGATGACGAAACTAGAAGCTGTGGACACAGCCGTTAAAGTTAATAAAGCTTTATCTAGTCAGTATAAATCTTCTAATGCCGTCATTCATGAGAGTCGCATCTTAAAAAATCTTAATACAAAGTTTAAAAAAAAGAAGGCAATGGTCATTCGCGCAGATAAGGTTCAAATGGCTCTGAGCACTATGGGACTCAACTGCTGAGGTCGTTAGTCCCCTAGAACTTAGAACTAGTTAAACCTAACTAACCTAAGGACATCACAAACATCCATGCCCAAGGCAGGATTCGAACCTGCGACCGTAGCGGTCTTGCGGTTCCAGACTGCAGCTCCTTTAACTGCACGGCCACTTCGGCTCCTTATATATAAGGGTCCTTATATATAAAGAGGACTATATTAAGAAAACGGAGGAATTCTTCTCTGAAAATGAGATATTAGAAGTTCACAAATACCCAACACAGAAGTTCCAAAGAGATTTACGGAAAAAGATAGACAGCTCCTAATTTCTGCTTAAATATTTCGAAAAGAAATCGCTAAAAATGATAAATCCTAAGCTCCCCCAAATGAGATTGCAGATTAAGATACATAAGAAAGGAAACCCAGTCTGTCCAATTGTTAACAATTTGTCATCGCCATGTTGTAAACTAAATAAGTTTCCTAACAACAAACTTAAAGCGGTGTACACTTTCTCTACCAATTTCGGGGTGAAAAACAATTATGACCTTGCTAATGCGATTAATGATATACATATTCCAAATAATGAGACACTAGCTTCCTTAGATGCAAAAAACCTCTATAGTAGTGTCCCCAAAAAGAAACTCTTCAAATTATTAAACGTAATCTGCTAACTCATAACAAGATTAGTACTGCAGACTACACAGAATTAATGGAACTTTCAGAATTTGCGTTAACTTATAACTACTTTACATTCAGTGACAAAATATATCAACAAAAAGATGGCCTTGGGATGGGTAACAGTTTGGCTGGTACGCTAGCAGACATTTTCATGAACGACTTAGAATGTAAGTTCTTTACTCAGTTTCCACGACTGAAATACACGACCATATATTATAAACGTTATGTCGATGACATCTTGTTACTGTTAGAGGGGGACGAGAATGAGGTTACCGTATTTGCTCAAGCCATAGACAACATGCACCAAAAAACAGCGTTTACTACAGAAATAAAAGACGCGGGCTCAATTAACTATTTAGGCCTTACCATTAAGAAGGTTGATAACAGACATAAATTTTTGATTTTCAGAAAGCCTACATGTACAGATACTATTATTGGAGCCAGTTCATGCCATCTGCCTCGATATAACAGAGCCTTTTTCACCTCTATGATCCACCGACTTTTTAGATTACCATTGGCCGACAGTGAAATACGCCAAGAACTTAGTATATTAAAGCAAATTGCAGTAGCCAACGGTTTTTCAGCTAAAGATGTTATGCGCCCATACAATAGGATAAAAAAACAGAAAGTAAATAATAGGCCGATCCACAATCATCTAGAAAAAAGAAAGAATAAAGAAAACCTGAAAACTATTCCAATGAAATTTTACAGAAAAATGTCCCAACAAATAGAAAAGTGTTTGAATAAATCTAAGGTTAGATGTGGTTTTCATGTTAACAAAACTCTGAAACTCTGTTTAAAACACAATTTGAGTAAAGACTCTGATAAATTTGACGGTTCTGGGGTTTACAAAATCATTTGTAGTAGTTGTGACAAATTCTACATCGGTCAAAATGGCCGCTCTTTTAAAATTAGATTGATGGAGCATTTGCAAGCACACAGCGAAACTGCATTAGGAATGCATTTAGGACAGGGCCAGCCAGAAATTCTGCACGCGTGCGGTGCTCTTGCACTTGTGCAACTTCCGGGTCACAGCATGGACGCCGCAGCCGTCAGCGTTCATTTAGTGCATGTTTCTACGCACAGATGTCGCTCCTCTGTTACACAAAGTGCGTTATCGACACCTCGTATGTATATCACAACCTGGGCTGTATCTGTAAGATCTGTTGCTTCATCGAGCGCAACAGAGAAAGCAACAAAGTATTTAGCCTTATTTATTAGCAGACTGTGCAGATCACCGGCCATAACACTGATACGTCTTATCACTGTTTGTTTGGATAGACTGATTTCTTGAAACCTGCTAAAGTTCGTGGGACACACAAGTTCTGGAGCATCAATCAGACAACATTTCACAAACTCCCCTTCGGAAAAGGGTTTCCCAGATTGTGCAATTCTTAATGCGATTTTAAAACTTGCTCGCTGTGAAGATTTAGTGTGGTTGTCATTCTGGAAAATGGAAAACAGTACATTGTACAGCGTACAGTAAAACAGACATAAATTTAACACAAGAAACTAAGAGTTCAAGAAGTATCAGTAACTTTGACGTACAGTAAAATCGAGTTGATGTGTCTCATCCATTTTCTGAAGGACATTTAATTTTGCTTGCCGTTCTTCACTGTTGGGTATACTCCACTCGTCTTTGTGATATGTATTGTAATGTCTTTCAATTGAAAACTTACGCTGGACGCCTATTATTCGGCGGCACAGCAAACATTGTGAGTTTTCACCAACGGCTGCAAAAAATAATTGCAATTTCCAGGCATTTTTAAACGACTGAGAACATAGGTCTCCCGCCCTTTGCTTTTTCACAGTACCTGCCATTTCTCGGTACTTCTCTGTTAAGGTTACGGTCACCAGGGGTAAACGAGGCTGGATATGTTGCGCTCTTGCTTGTACCACAGGGAAGTGGAGCGGCCGCCGTTCATTTAGGACACATGCCTAATAACAGATGTCGCTGTCGCACACGTGCGCACATGTGCAGCACTTCCGCACGTCTGCACACTGTGCAGCGTTTGGCCGGCCCTGATTTAGGAGAAACCGGCTATACTGTAGACAATATCGAGAGTTGTTTGCGTATTTTACACAGGGCAGAGAAGGGTCGCGCTCTCGACTTGTTGGAGGAGTTGGAAATTTACAAGGTCAAAAAGCGTGAGCCCACTAGGATGCCCAACGCCTACTTTGCTTCATTTGATAACATATTACGCTAACCAAAGAATGCCTCGCATATTTATACCTAGCCTTACTTGATGAGTTATGTTGAGAACAGAAGGCATTCCCTTACTTCCACATAGTAGTCGCTGTAATCCTGTAACTGATTATCTCCTACCTACTCATTTAATGTATAGCCAAACTATATAATTTTAATTATTGAATGCTTATATGTTGTTTAAACGTTTTCTGTGGGAGACATGTCATGATGAATGTAAAGCCATCTATTGGTTAAGTTCTTACGATCGGTGCGCGCCTACATTAAGACCCTAGCGGCCGACCAAACAGAGTGTGCTGTTCACTGATCTGTCTCTTTCTCAGCTGTCATATAGACATGTTATCTTTCATAAGCAATTTATAGGTTGCCACAGGCACTGTATTACGCTATATTAATTGTTGACCGTAAATTCACCACAAAAAAGGGTCAGACCTATACTCTTCGTATATTTCCTTTTAATAATTTTACATGGGTAACTGCATTCATCTTTGAATGTATCACAGTTGGTTTCTATGATAGTCATCAATTTTAATAAGTCTGCTACAATGTGCTTTTATCAGATTATGTTTTTGCGTGAATGATGACTACATACAAGCAAGCCCACAGTAGTGACATCTAGGGAGGATGTAGGCAAACCGGTTTCTGGATGCTACTGTACTTCAGTAGCTAGTTGGCAATAATCACTATATGGACGATGTGGTCTATTCTACACTATATTTTAAATCTATGTGACGATGCTATGCTGATTATATTTATATATTTTGACGATGCCATTATGGCCATATCACTTTAGGACATGGTGTAAAAAGATACGTTATACCATATTTTACCTGTACATTTCCCTGGTTGTATGTGAGTATATTGTGATACATGTTGCTGTTTTCCATGGACCTTGCCACTGGTGGGGAGGCTTGCGTACCTCAGCGATACAGATGGCCGTACCATAGGTGCAACCACAATGGAGGGGTATCTGTTGAAAGGCCAGACAAACGTGTGGTTCCTGAAGAGGGGCAGCAGCCTTTTCAGTAGTTGCAGGGGCAACAGTCTGGATGATTGACTGATCTGGCCTTGCAACACTAACCGAGGGCATGCAGCTTTACTGTATAGCATGGAGAGCTGCATGAAACCAGTCTCAATACTGAAGATGACAACAACAACAACAACAACGACAACAACAACATTGCTGTTTTAGGTTAAAAGACACACTGCTTATTATATGTATATATTTATGTATTTTAGATCAGAGGATGGTCATTACAGACAGAAACCGGTCATCGTCTAAAGAATTCATTTGTGATCAGAGACTGGAATAAAAAAGCATCGTCCTCCAGAATGTCCACCCATTCCAGCGCCCCCACACCCTCCAGTAGATATCCTTCGCCGCCTGATCCGTCTTCCACCTCAACACCTATGCCACCTACTCCCATAATCAGGCCCATTTTACCTCCTCCCGTATCGACACCGTCGTCTAAATCCCTGTCATGGCACGACAGCGCCGTAACTTGTTCAATAACATTCGTTCCCTTCCCGCCAACAAGAACCTCCTCCTGCCCACCCTCGCCACCCACCGTGTGGATGCCTTCCTAATTACTAACATCTACTTCAAAATTTCAATTTCCTTCTAATCTGTCTATTTCAACAGTTTCTGATTCAAAGAAAGAAACTGGAATTTTTGGATGTTTTAGTCTTACTTCTTCTAACTCTAGTGAATATTCTGGTTCATATATTACAACAGGAACACGAGTTTTACCTTGTTATGGAAGTGTATCTTTTATTTCAATTCCCGCCACGGTCGCAGGTTCGAATCCTGCCTCAGGCATGGATGTGTGTGCTGTCCTTAGGTTAGTTAGGTTTAAGTAGTTCTAAGTTCTAGGGGACTGATGACCTACGAAGTTAAATCCCATGGTGTTCAGAGCCATTTGAACCATTTATTTCAATTCCAGCATCATTCTTATCAGCCCATTTAAGAATAGCATCTCCAGCACTTTAACTCCAAGTAAAAATAACTGTTAATCTCCTTCCCACATCACTTCTATATAATCTTTGAAAAATCCACCAAACAAATCTAGTGGAAAAAGTACTTCATTTTTTTACTTTTATGATCTTCCATGGTTAATTAACAAGCTATATCTCATAAGGGCGGATGAAGGAATGAACAGATGTCCCATTCTAGCCAAAATATTGTTTCCTTTCTTTATAGTGTTGACCTCAAACAACTTTGCCACATAGTTATCAATCAATTTTTTATTGTATTTTCCATCATATGATGGATAATCTGTAGTACTATCAGCTCCAATAATACTAAAACTCATGTACCGGGTGATCAAAAAGTTAGTATAAATTTGAAAACTTAATTAACCACGGAATAATGTAGATAGAGAGGTAAAAATTGACACACATGCTTGGAATGACATGGAGTTTTATTAGAACAAAAAAAAAGTATTGCTAGATGCATGAAAGATCTCTTGAGCGTGTCGTTTGGTGATGATCGTGTGCTCAGCCGCCACTTAAGTTATGCTTGGCCTCCCAGGTCCCCAGACCTCAGTCCGTGCGATTATTCGCTTTGGGGTTACCTGAAGTTGCAAGTGCATCATGATCGACCGACATCTCTAGGGATGCTGAAAGACAACATCCGACGTCAATGCCACACCATAACTCCAGACATGCTTTACAGTGCTGTTCATAACATTATTCCTCGACTACAGCTATTGTTGAGGAATGATGGTGGACATATTGAGCATTTCCTGTAAAGAGCATCATCTTTGCTTTGTCTTACTTTGTTATGCTAATTATTGCTATTCTGATCAGATGAAGCGCCATCTGTCAGAGTTTTTTTGAACTTTTGTGTTTTTGGTTCTAATAAAACCCCATGTCATTCCAAGCATGTGTGTCAATTTGTACCTCTCTATCTACATTATTCCGTGATTTATTCAGTTTTCATATTTATACTGACTTTTTGATCACCCGGTATAATTGTGCATGATCCAGATGAACCCATCCACATCCAATATTTATATTAATCTGTTTTCTTATTGGGGAGATTTAGATAATTTTTAGTCTTCTTATTCACATGGAATGAGTAAAACTGATAACTCTCAATTTGGTTCATGATTTAATAAGAATAAATTTATTAAGACATTTCTATAACTACTGTGACCCCACTGTTAAAGGCAATCAAATTACTATTTTCAGCAGTTATAGTAACTTCTTAATCTTGAATACATTCAAAAATTGGAATATATACAGGATAATGTTGTTCATGAATTATTGGTCCACAAAATTCTGCATTAGGCTTGAATGAAGTTTCTCGGTGAAAATGATTATTATGTTTAACAAATATTCCTTCAGAGAAATTGAAATTTATATTAATTAATTCAAATAGAATGATATTAGGAACATCTTTAGTAATAGCCTTCTTATTATCTGCAATATTTTGATTATTCAGTCTTAATATATTACCTATACTATCTTTTATATCCATACTTTTATACTGTCTTTCTATGCATCTATCCATACTTTTATACTATCTTTTATATTCATTTCATATCACTTTCAATAACAATTGTTTTTAAAATTTGATCTGCTTTAATATGAATATTTGGATTTTTTTAATGAATAAATTTTTCTAAATTTTTCAGTCTATATTGATCTACAGGAATTTCTATCTTTTCTCCACTGCAATATATAGTTTATTATTTTTCGCTGTAGTGTATGGAGTTAAAAACCAGTCAGTGCAGCATGACTAAAGCCATCTCATATAGATCAATCTCTTTTTGAGAACAGATTGATAATCACCTAATTAAAATAATCTTATCATTGACTATTAAGAATTTTTACTAAATAAATGAAACTTAATCAAGACTGCTTTATCTGTTGCACAGTTTGGGAACCAAAAATAAGAGTTCTATAAAAGAAAGCAAAAAATAAACACAGTAAAATTTCACCATATTCTATTTGACATGCAATCATAGGACCAAGTGGCTGTGGAGAAATGACGTTAATGATCGGTAATTATATTCTAGCACCTGGAAGGTTGAACTGGCATAAAATTAACCATTTGTACATTTATTCTAAAAGTTTAGATCAACTGAAATATAGAGAATTTATAAAAAGATGTGAAAAATTGAAGATAAGTGTAACAAAAAAATATTACCTTCATTGAAAATTATACCATTAGAGCAATGTCTAGATAATTCAGTACCAGTATTTGATGACTTCATTCTTCAAAATCAGAATATAGTTAGAGAATATTTTACTAGTTGAAGTCATAAAGGAACTGATTGTTTTTACTTAGTTCAAACAATTAGTCAGAGATAATCTAAATTTTTTAAATATTCTTAGACAAGATGATGCAAATTTAAGTCATATTATCATGAATCCATTGGTGATGGTTTAAAGATTCATGATTTTAACGAAATGTGTAGTAAGTGTTGGAATTATCAATTTGGGGTTTTTTACAGCAGACATAACTAAACACTGAATGAAAGTAAGTGCAGGAATAAAATACAGAATATCATAACGTTACAATGTTTAGTTTTGTTTTTCATCTCTAAAACTTTTTCGCAAAATACGATCCTGAATTTCTTAAACAGCTAGGAGAAATAAAAGGATTAAAAGAAGAATTTAAAAAATGAAAAAACAACCACAAACAGAATATGAAAAATTTAATAAATATCAACTAGTTATCGATGAAATTGGACAAGCTAAACAGGGAATTGAAGGATTAGGTGATAATGTGTTAAACACGATTGAAGAAAATTGAGAGTTGAGAAAGAAATGGTTCCTTATTCCCATTATCAGTTAGAAGAATTTAATGATATAGCACCAATTAAACATTATGAAAGTCCACAGTGTGATCTTACTTTAAGTGAATCAAAAATAGAAGATTTATTGAGTAACTATGGAGAAGAGAAAACACAGAAAAAATGTTAAATAAATCTATGTGAAAGAATATTGGAATATATTAAACTAACTGAAGGTACGGTTTTCACATTAAGACCTGTTGGCTCATTTAAATTTGTTGGTAAATTACCAGTAAAATTTGATGGAGATAAATTAACTATTGGTGATAGGACGTATGAAGGTACAGGTGGATTAATGGATCCTTTAACTAAGAACAGATAGCTGTATAACACATGAATACACGATTTACAGGTTCTTATTTATCAAATTATGCAGCTATATTATACTATTTTGAACCACTATATTCTGATAATAATCCAAATAAAATAAAATCGAGTAGAGAAAATAAATACAATATTTGATAAAAGAAATTGTTCATAACTTTTTTCCAGCATTGAGAGAAAAAAATTAGATCATTCACTGCTAAGCGATGAAGAAAAACTTTGTACAGTAAAAAAAATATTCAGAAAAACCAATCAAATATGTTTGGAGGAATGATGTCTGTCAATTAATTGATAGATTAGCAGTAATCCATGGAGAAGAATTTGCTGGAAATAAAAATTATCACAATGCTAAAGTGCAAATAATACAGATGTTGACAAATTTAGTGACTTCATCATCAACAATCCAAAAGGAATTATGTGTTTGATCAGAATTTTGAATAAATGTCCCCACATACTTTGAATAAACTTCCCCACATACTTTGGAAAAGTTAAAAACTTAGTCAATTGGGTTTTAAATGATTTATCAGTGGCAGAGATGCATCTACCATGATTTAATTACTGTGGGCCATTTACTAATCCTGAAGAAAGAGTTGCACGTGGTGATCCAGGAATAAATAAATTAGATGAAGAATTTTAAAAAAATGCAATAAAAAAAAGACAAAGCAAATAATGAACTTCAATTAGCTGCAAAAGAAAGAATGCATACAAGAGATGTGTCATTAGGAGAAAAATTAACAGCAACTGCAGTCAGAGGAATGATGTATCGAAAGAAAAAATTAGGTATGGTATTAGGTGTGGATGAAAACGGGAGGGGAGTGTAAATAATATTAATTCTTATAAATGTTTAATTAGTATAACTGATAACTTTTCTGTTTAAGATACTTTGCTACCCAGTGGCAAGACTAAACCAAAATCAACTAAAATTAATGCAAACAATGAACAGTTACATAGTATTGAACCATTTTTAATTGATGCACAAAAAAGAAAGAGATATAAACAATAACGATTATTTACGTATCACATTAGGTGTTCCTGCTGTAAAAAATATTGATGAATATGTAAAAAAAAAACATGAATGAGGACTTCTTTCATTACTATTAGCTGTATTACCATATCTACTAATTATTGGTTCAATTGCTAGTGGTTCTGCAGCAATCACAGCTACAGAAATAAACAAGAAAAAAAGGTGATCCATAATTGGAAGAACATAATCAAACAATAGAAAAAAACACAAAAAAATATGGATTTCTCTCCTAATGCATTAAGTAATTTTGGTATAGAAAAATTAATTAAACAATTAAAAATTAAATATATTCGTAGCGTTTTCTTGATTCAAGTCGTCCTAGAACATATGAAACTGGAATAGTTAATTTAGATCTAATCATGTTGGTACTCATTGGATTTGTTATTATAAGACTGAAGATGTAAAATTTGTTTTCGATTCATTTGGCAGCAATATACCGAAACAGTTAGTAAATTATGTAGGAAGAAGTGATGTATACTTCATTGCTGAGAGAACTCATATTTTAATGAAGTAAAAAATGGGAATGAGCATGTGGCATTCCTGGCCGGGAGGTCCCATCTGGGAAAGTTAAGCTGGCAAGTGCAACTCTTATTTCAGTCAATCCCACATTGGGCGATTTGTGTGCTATCAATGAGGATGAAATGATGGTGCGGACAACATAACACCCAGTCAGTGAGCAGAGAAAATCTACAACACGATGGGAATCGAACCAAGGGCTGCTTGTATGGGAGGCAAGCACATTACAACCCAGCTAAGCAGGGTTAATGAAATAAGGGTTAATGAAGTAATATATTGTTATTTGTGACTATTTGTGCTAAAATCGCTGTCAGATAATTAAAAGTTTAGTAGTATTTTGACTTTAATATATTGGACATTTTTGAAAATAAACTCATAAACAATTTAGATTTCAATCATTACATCCAAAAATTAACAATGATTTAATTTAAAAAATCAAAAATATTCAATAATCAGTAGACTCAAAAATAATTAATATAAATTAAACAATTTCAGAAAGAATTTTAGGATATTTTTAAAGTAACTAGAGTTAACATTGGTTTTAAAGGTAAAAGAACTGCGAATGTAAATAATCCAATAGATGCTAAACATGTAGTTACCAAACATTACTTACAGAATGAATTGTCAAATCCTGTTATAAATACTAAAAATAGAAGAAGTTTAACTCAGTTGAATAATTATTTTATTAAAGAAGAATTAAAAAACGTTGTTACAAAGAATGAATATAACAAAATGCTTACAGATTCAAGGCAAAGTAATGGTATTTGTGATGGTACCATGGAGCATCATAATAAAGATTTAATCGACATGATAACAAGCCTTTGTGAAAAATTAACTAACATAGAAATGCTAGAAAGAATACTTACGTCATTACATTTGAAATATAATAATTTAGATGAGAAAGTTGCTAAATCTTTAGAAGTACTGAACTCTTTAGAATAAAATTTAAAATTTAATAAATTTTTTTTCTACTGAAATGGATATTCATAATCGTATCTACACTTTGAAGGGTAAAAAAAGTTGGTGAAAAACATAATCCTCACAAATTAAAAACTGAAAAGGTAAGAAAAACAAATGAAGGTCTTTGAACATTATGTAAAAGAAGATAGAGTGAATGTGTTAAAAAATTTTTGTAGGCATAGGGCTAAATATTCGTCAAGAAATTAGTGATGAAGTACATAAAGCATGAGCAAAAATTTTAAAAGAAGAAATGTTGTTTCACTTGGTAAAGATGATTTATGGCAAGCTGATTTAGTCAAAATGGACTTTGGAAAATTTAAAGAAATTCTGAAAACCAATAAAAGATTTAAATATTTATTAACTGCTCTGTATGTTTTTTTTTTCAAAATTTGCTTGAGATATTCAGGTTTAAAATAAAACTGGTATGAATGAAGTTGACGCTTTTGAAAAAATATATAGACAAACCCACAATATAAAAAATTTACAAACAGCTAACGGAAAAGATTTTTATAATATAGATTTTAAAGAATTAATGAAAAAATATAATATTAATCGTCTTTCAGCTTTTAGTAAAGTAAACGCAACTGTTGTTGAATGATTTAAATAACACTTAAAGAAATGATGTGAAAAAAATTTTCTCTTCAAGGAAATTATATATAGGTTTACTAGTTTCGAAATTATTTGACGAATATAATAACACAAAATATTCAACTATAAAAATGAAACCAACAAAAGCTAATTAAAAAGCTGTAAGTCCACTAGTGTTGTGTCTAATGAAAAAACGAGATTTAAAAAAGGAGATAAAAGTTATAATTAGTGAACTTACAGGACGTTTTAAAAAAGGATATATTGCCAGTTAGTCATCAGAAATTTTTGAAACTGAAGATGTTATTTATTCTAATCCAATCACAAACAAATTGAAAGATATCAAAGGATATTTCTATGAACAAGAATTACCAAAAACAAAATATTCTGATGTATATCTTGTTGCAAAACTTTTAAATAAGAAACGTAATAAGGTTTATGTTAAATAGTTAGGTTTTGGTAATTCACATAATAGTTTGGTAAATAAAACAAAAGTAATTTTATACATTGTTTATAAAATTTATTCTATATAAATGGCTACGCTAAGAATGAAAGAAATTGAAGTTCCATTCTTTCTAGCTGTATGTTATTTGAATGGAAACCTCTACATTCATATGTCAATAAACTGATGAAAATTTGAATAACTTGTTCAATTTCAAAGGAGACGAAAGGTGTTATTTTTTACAAATACTTTAAAAAACAAACTTATATTAATTCAGTCTGATGAAGATTCATTATATAATTAATCAATTCTTGTTGTGTAAAGTCATCCAAGATATAACAATAATTCTGTCTACAAACAATCCGCAAATTTTCTTTCATTCCTTGGTATAAATTTATTGAGTTAATGATCGTATTCCATTCTCAACATTTCTTCACAGTTTGAATGTCTATCTATAATTTCATCTAACTGTTTTAGTAAATTTCTTAGTTGTGCTCTAATGACATAATAAGTATATTCACGTTAATCATGAAATAACTCTTAAGAATAAACATTTGTCTGAAATTAGTATCTTGAGTTGGTGTAACTACGTGTGGTTGTATTTCTCTAAGTATTTCATCTTTCTCATTAATTCGTTCTTTAAGTTCTGAATGTCTTCTCTCCTTTTCTTCAGAACACACATAGCCATTTATTTATCAACTTTCAAATCTTCAGTTTCTTGTGATTTGTCAATTATTGATTGTAATTTATGTTCACCATGTTTTCTAATCGGTGTAAAACTTGTGTTACCCATTTTTAAAATTCGTTGGCAGTTGGGAGTTTTGATGATACAATAAGAGTATAAAGTCCTGATCCATTAATAAACGTAGTACTAGGATGTATATTTCTAGATAGCTAATTTAAATCACTATTTAAATTCATTAAGTCTAATATGCATATTTTGTCAACTTCATCAACATTTATCCTGATAGCATCTCTCTATAATTGATATTCTAAAAATTCTGCAAAACAAATGCCTTTAAGCCATGGATTATTCTCTTTACCAATTATCACAAAAACTTCTGTATTATTATAAACAATCCTGTTGTTATTCTGAACAGATTCAAATAAATTCAACATACATGTTTTTGAGACTGTCGCCATTTATATCAAATAATTTTTACAAGATTTTTTATTTTACTATTGTTTTTCTTAGTGGCCATTTTTTCTGACAGCTGACTTTCTTTAAGTTGAATTAAGATAAAAAGCCAGATTTAAAACTTCTCATGAATAATTATCCATAGTACTGAAATAATTTTGATGACAAATAATTCTTAATGTTTCTTTCATTCAATGATTTAAATTTATCAAATTTGGTAGACGATTAATTCTAAAAAATTCTTCACAATTCTGTTTCTGTCTCTGATAATATTTATTTGCTTTTTTTCATGTTTAAACTGTGATTGAATAAGAAAATAATCATAATTAAAACCACATTTTAAAATAACAGAAGTTGGTCTTAAATTTTCATCATTTAGTTGAGGAACAACATTAAATAATAATTTATTTATTTCTTCATTTCTTCCGTTTACTACATCAAAAGGCATATCAACAATTTCTCTCAAATTTTCTATTCTTTTGCAGCCAATTGATTTATATTCTCTACTCCTTCTATACAATAATTTTTGTATGCTATTTGATTTCTGTAGAATTCATCCTTTCTTTTCTAGTCTTATATTCACCCCATTCATGAATTGCTGGTAATACTTCATGTATAAGCCATATTCTAGATGCTTTTGCTTATTGCTTTTACGATCCAAAAGTTAAACAATATAACCCAAGTTATTTGATAAATATCGATGATTTTTCATTACCTCGTAATCCCGAGGTGCCCTCTGGGTTAAAATTTCCAAATACTTTTTATCATCTTTATGAATATGTTTTCTAATTGCATAGTCAGTGTCTTTATATGCCAATAATTCAGCAAAATCTTTTGCTTTAAACAATGGATTATTATTTTCATCGATAGTCACAGATGCATGCTTACCATTATATGCAAGCTTGTTATTAACAGGCTCTATGACTGACTCCATTTATACATAAATAAAAATATATTAGATAAAATAAAGTTCTATAGCAGGCGCATTCAAAACTACGTCATAAATATTTTTGCCCTCCTCATTTATTTCGTCAACAGTGTCATTGGACTGATCACATAATTTATCAATAATATAAGATAGGCTGTTAAAATGAATATTGTACATTTCTTTACTATTATTTACTCTGTGTACACCAAAATAAATATTATGCATATGTTGTACTAATTTATAATCTGTACATTCATACTTTATGCCATAAATTTTTTTATGTTGTTTGGGTCTTCCACTATTATAATTAGTTAATCCTTCTGAAAGATGATTTGATGGACAATACACCACCACCTTTAAAATAATTGTTTATAGCATATTTCTTAGATGTAGCTATGTAAATAATTTGTTCTTTCTTCATTTCTACTGCTTAAGAAATATATTTATTGGTTGTAGACGTTCTTGATTTTTTGCTTGTATTTCTGTCACTTATTGTTCAGTAGTTTTTTTTCTAGATTTATCTTTTTCAAAAATTTCTGTATACTTCAGATAATCGAGTAGTACTTTTTCTTAAACAATGTAATATTTTCTTTCTTGTTTACATTGTTTTGTATCGAATGTCATTACTGAACTTTAAAATTTCTTTTGAAGAAGATTATTCAGGTTTCATTTCATTTCGAATATATTCTTAGTGTAAAAAAATGGGTTATTGTGTTGTATTTCTTTGAATGGTGTTTTGTTACCATTAAGAAATTTAACATAATCTCCTATATTGTGTCAATTTTCTAGGTGGGAAATTTTTCCAGTCTGAAATTGCACATAGAAAAGTTAAAATATATTTTGTAATCTACACATTCTTCTCATAGAATAATGGAACCCAAATATCTTTAATCCAAGTACCTAAATTCAGTTGATAACTTATTTGATTGATAAATTCGAATACATTCTTAATATGTGTTTCTGAACTAGTGATAACCGCATTAGATGTGATCAGAATTGGCGCAATTTACATAGAATAAAAATATATTACATAAAAATATTTATTTCAGGTTTCAGTAGTGTGTCATTATAGATCACAATTTCTTTTTCATGAAATTTGTATTGTATTGCAAATTAAAAATGAAAAAATACACAGTAAAAATGCTAGCGACAGTACAAAAGTTAAAAGTGTAAATGCTTTATCTATACAAGTATCTATGCCACAACCACAGAAAAGAGGATTCATTTATTAAGGACTGATTTTTATTAACCTAATGAAGAAGAGTAAAAAATTCGAAGAAAAGAAGTAAATTGGTAACTTTTATTCATACATGTACATAAAGGATAAAGCATTTAGAACTAAAAATTACAGGTTGTAGTAATTTTGTACAAGGGTGTCTCAGTAGCTTTCCAAAAACATTTGACTTCAAAGAATGGAAGAAGGAATACTTCCCACATTTGTTCAATGTACAAGGAAATGAAAATTACTTAGGACCAATTCCAGATATTATTGTGTTGACACTATGAAGCCGAAAGATACAGAAGCATGTCTCAAAGGGCAAAGATCCAGATTTAAAGAAAATTCTGTGTTCAATATGAAAAAAGAAATTGTTGAATACTGTAATTCTGATGTACATAGTTTAAGAAAAGGTTGTTTAGAACTAAGAAAACAATTTCTAGAGAAAGCTAATATTGATCCATTCTGTCATTTGACAATCGCTGAATTTTGTATGGCTATATACAAGTATAAATATGCACCTGAAAATACAATTGCTGTATTGGATAAAGAACAGAAGGATAATTACAGTTAAGAATCCACAGCTTGGTTAAACAGTTTAAACAATAACAATATTTTGCATGCTCTGAATGGTGGTAAAGTAAAAATATCTGGTGCAAAAGTAGATGCATTTGATAAAGAAACTAATGCTGTTTACCAATAGCATGGTTGTTTTTGGAGTGGTTGTAAAAATGTTTTAAAAGTGAGACAATTAACAATAAAAATCAGGAAACAACACATGAAGTAAATCAAAATACTTTAAGAAGAAATGTAGAAATACGACATGTTGGATATAATTTAGTGGAGATGAGGGAATATGATTGGCTTAACTCCCCAGAGCATAAAAGTCTTAAAAATTATAACAGTTACTTGGAATTGCTGAACCACTGGATCCAAGACATGCATTTTATGGTGGTCATACAAATGCAATGAAATTAACAGCTAAAGCAGATGGTGTTATTACAAAAATGAAATATATTGACTTACATAGTCTGTATCCTATTGTGCAATTTACAACTTTTATCCTGAACAACATTCGAGAAAAATATGTAGAACAAGATATTATTCAAAAAATTGGTATGGTTTAAAAATGTAGATGTGCCACCTAAAGGATTGTACCATCCCGCTTTACCAGTAAGAGTAATTGGAGATATATTGTTTCCTTCGTGTGTCACATGTGGTCAAGTAAAGGAAAGATAAATGTAATCACAATGATGATGAAAAAAGTTTTACTGGTATGTTGATGCGTAATGAAGTGAAGAAAGCTGTATAAAAAGGATACAAAATATAAATGTCTATGAAGTGTGGGATTTTAGGAATACAAGCAACATGCTGTTTAAAAATTATGTGAAAGATTTTCTGAAATTAAAATTAGAAACCAGTCCACATAATTTTGAAAATGATAAAGAGTATATCAACTCAGTTAAAGAGAAATTAGATATTGGCTTAGATTCTGATAGAATAACGGAAAATGCAGGAAAACGAACTATTGCTAACATATGTCAGTTCATTATGGGGGACACTGAGCAAAGGTAAAATGTAAGTCACACAGAATATGTAACAAATTTACAGCAATTTTATGATATAGTTCAGATGATCAATTAGATAATATAGATATAAATTTTCTTAATAGCAATATGGTTCAGATGAAGTTTAGTTTCAAGGATTACTATGTGGAAAGTGACACAGCCTCAAATGTTTTATAGCTGCATTCACTACCTCAAATGCAAGGATTAGATTGTATGATATTTTAGATAAAACAGGAGAATCTGTTATATATTTTGATACAGATAGTATAGTATGTATTAATAATGGAGTAAATACTGTGGAAACAGGTTCTATGTTAAACAAATGGATTGATGAATTAGGAAATAACAAAATGACAGATTGGGCATCAACTGGCCTGAAAAGTTACTATTATGAGAAAAATGATAAAAAGACAGAGATGTAAGTAAAGGGATCCACATTAAATTATAAGAATACTGAAAAACTGAATAGCGAATCTATGGTAAGATTGACAGTGAAGTGAAGAAAAAGATACAATTAGAATACAGTCAGATCACTGTATATATTGATACTAAAACTGTAGTTGATAAACTGACTAAGAAAGAATTGTCATTTCAGTCTGATAAAAGAGTACCTCTAGATAATTATGATACAGTTTCTTATGGATATTAAAAATTATTTATTATTTAATAAGTTTAAAATAAATTTCTATATCTTCTAATGTAAGAACAAAATTCATTCCACATTTGTTGTACAAATGACATACATTTATTAGTTGATTTTTATTGAATTCTCTTTTTTGTAAATCTCTAATTATTGAGAGAGAAACTATTAAAAATTAATAGGATTTAATATATTTTTGAATTATTTTTGGTAAATTATAATTCGCTACATATATTACATTCATAAAAAAGAGAGAACCTGAGTTTTCAATTTCTTCCCATATTTCTATATCAGTTCCATCGTAACTATTAAATCTCATTTTGTATTCTTCATAAATTTGTTTTAATATATTAAAACTTCCAGTATGTTCTTCAATTCTCAAATGCTCTATAATTAAAGATGATTTAAAATATTCTTTGGAAATATTATATTGAAGTTGCTTCTCTCTCGGATTATTTTTTTGTCAATAAAAATACCAAATTTAAATTCATCCCACACATTAGTTATATTTATAATACTAAGAATTTATAGTCTTATAAAAAGTTTATTTTAAACAAATGTATACTCCACTGAAAAAGCTTGATAAAACAAGCAATACTAATTCATTTAAAATGATTAGTGCACTACAAGTAAATGAATTGTATTATCTTATGGTATGTGAATATTTAACGACTAGATATGGAGAGAAAAGTTGTGTCGAGCTTGATACTTAATTTAAAATTATTTCGCCAGTCACGTTTAATATCATAATAACTAATTGGGACTTTCAGTTTCTTGAAGATTGAAATATGCTGAAGTATAAAGGAATGAAGAGAACTAAAAGTAATGATAATGAATTTCATGATTAGAAATTCATTGTTTGAATAAATTTTTATTGATTTAATTTATCTACTTTTTTCTTTTTGCTTGGTCAGAAAATTATCTCCTAGTGCACCCAACCTGCCCACTTACTACTCAAGGGATACCTGAGGTGTTCCATGCAGTGTGCCAGATTCTCTGCCACCAGTAGACAGTGAGGCAGCACCCTGAAGATGCCTGACTGTAGCCAAAAGTGAATTGAGCTGTTTGTGAACTGTGGCCAGCTCCTCTTGTGTCAGCACACAGCATGCACATATGCTATCCATCCTAGTACAACTAACTGAACAAGTACACCGCAAAGGCATAGACGTAAACCTAGATAATCAACTTGTTATCCTACTGAAATGTCACTTGTCGAGGCTTATGTGTTAATGACCGTGTAGCCGAATGTTCAGAAGAAATGACAACTGTGCTACTTTCTGCCCCAACTCAGTGGTTACAAAAAAAGAGATTAAACGTTTTAAATATAAAAACATGAACGGACTCTGCAAAATATACTACTAAAAAACAGAAAAAGAACTAAATACATAGCTCGCTGTTCTGCTGGTGTGTAACAGACGACTGACTATTCGACTCTCACTGACTGAATGACTGACTGCTTAAGCTGAAATGAACGGCTGCTGCCTCTTTAAAACTAACAAGTGAAAAATGGCAGTGCTACAGTTTGTCCGAATTTACATTTAAAGTTACAAAAGATGAGATTACACCACTTAAATAGAAAAACATACATGGAATTTAAGAAAGATACTACAAATAAAACACACTAACGCTAAATATGTAATCCGCTGCTTTGCAGGTTGTACCAAGCGACTTTTCGACTCTGAAGCTAAACCTACTCACATCTGCTGAGAAGGTATCAATAAGGGAAAGAGGATACAACAGAAGGGAGCAGATTTTACAAGAAAGAAAAGAAAAGTATTTCAACCATATATGGCTTGATGTATGTTATTATAATTATCTCAGTTTGTACTTTCATTCACTGATTTCAAGGATACTGGAAGGCATGACCACGGCAAAAGGATGATTTACCAAATTACGCAACAAGCTGGACCATGGAAGTTGCGATACTAATTTTCTTTATTACTTCACGATTAGTTTCAAGTCAAAAGTCATTATCAAATCATCCACCAAACTACGTAATAATGTCCAATATGACAGCCATATGATCACTCATTCGAGTTAAACATATAAATTAGTGCAGTGCTTAGCTTCATTCACCAGATCTGTGAATAAAGTTCAAGCCAGCACTAATTTACAAGATACATCTAACTGGAAAGAATGGTGGTGTGGCTGTCGTAACCATATAATAACATTAGCTTAATGGATGATCTGACAATGAGCTTAGGCTAGAAAGTAATCATTAGGTAACAGAAGGAATTAATATTGCAACCTCTACAATTTTTTGTAGTTTGCTGCATAATTTGATTTTATTTTGTGTGTGGTCATATAAGCAGTTTGTTCTGAGTGTTGACAGATCCGAGATTATTATTGAACAAGATATTTGTTATGTAATTTTTATTGCTCTTCAATAATAATATTGGTAATGTTTATGGCAGATTTGCAGATTATGAGTCGCTATGTGTATAGTTGTGGAAGTCTGATAATAATAATAGTATCTGTAGAGGTGGTGGCGGTGGTGGTAGTAGTAGTAGTAGTAGTTGTTGTTGTTGTACAACTGGTAGAGGGTAACAAATGAAGAACAGAAGCAATGGCCATGTAAGCGATGTGTGAGAAAAGTATGTGAGACTGTTTTTTTATCTACCAAAGTTTTACTTTTTTTCAAACAACCTTTCAAAGTTGAAACCCCCTTTCAAAGTAGTGTCCTTCGGCAGCTGTTGACCAGTAGAGTGGTTGTTCCTAGTTTTGGAAGCAGCGCTGAGAGTTAGGTCCTTTAACATGTCAGTCACCTTCTTTTCAATGTTCTCCAGAGTCGCAAAATGACGATCTTTTAAGACATTTCTCAGTTTCAGGAAAAGGAAAAAGTCCCAAGGACAATCTGGAAGTGATGAACACAGCAGTTTCCATAAGTAGCACAACACAGTGTTGCCAGATCACTTCCAGTGTTGATAGTCTCATTAGTTTTATCACACATCTCATGCAGTTCGTAGTGTTGTCTGTGCATCTAGATTACAAGGAAAATATGTTCCACTTCTTTATCCTTGGATGTCAAGCATAATGCGATGGTAGAGTCCATAGGTAATTTTACTGTCCTATTTGCGATTTTGAGTTATGACAAGATGCATGTTTGTGGGCTAATTGTGTTGGTTTCTACAACTTGCAGTGACCCATCTACTGTGGTAAGTGGGGCCTCACCATCTTGAGGACTGAAATTGATGATCCATATAAAAATATATTATAGGAATATTATGTAAACTTTCAGTTGTGAAAGAATTAATAAAGCAAAAGTGGGTCTCCGATATCGAGAGAGAGAGGTGAGAGTGCCCTCAGATTTGTGGAAAGAAACTTTGTAATTTATTTAGGGTGTGAGGAAGACTTGTTTGAATATTCTGTGTAAATATACCTTTCTTGCATGTAGACTAAGAATTTTTCTGTATGTTCAGGGGCATTTTGCATTACGATGGGGAAGTGGCACCAATCTCTGAGGGAGCAACAGCAGAGGTTGCCACCAAGCACTTCAGCTGTGTACGGATCAGCAGAGTTATGTGGGGGCCACTCCAACCCCCACTGGCGGCCACCTGGGAGTTTAATTTTAAGTTGGATACTTTCGCTGCACTTACCATCATTAAGGCCAGCTTCTATGTGGAGTCAGCTGTTTTCTGGAAGCGACATACCAGCTGGCCTTGGGGCAGTGCCTGCACCCTTGGATGAGGCCATGGGGCCTCTGTACATTTTTAAAAAATTCGATAAATATCATATTTCTTACTTGCTTATGTAATAAGATATTATCATGTGCTGGGGCTAAATAAAGGTAAAGAAAAGACAAGATATGTGAAAAAATTCCAATTTGTGGACAGATTTTTGTATTTTACTTGAAATTATGTAAACATGACGTACCTGATTAACGCGTCAACGCCTTTAACTGATCATAATTTGTTCGATGCTGAACTTACACACAATGACAGAAAAAAATCTCAACACTGACAAGGAGTCATGCAACATATACAAAAGTTGGTGGGCATGATTCTATATCTAAAATATAAAGTCTATTCAGGTTTCACGCAGTCCCATAACAGAGGCGCTAGGAGCATCACTATGAGGATCTAAATCAGGTTTCCTTTAAATACACACTGTAACGATCATGAGCTTTAGTTACCTTTGAGATCAGATGTGGTGAGTTGATGTTAGTCAGGCATGTCTTTAGGGTGATTAAGACCCCATTATCAGAACCTCACTGGGTTTGAATGAGGTCAGGTAATAGGTCCACAAGGAGCTGAATGATCCTTCTGTGATGCTGCACAAAGACTTGGCAGGAATGTAGCCACTGTATGCGACTGCTGGCTGTGGGGGTCATAAGGATCAACAGCCGCAAGAACACTAGGCTTTGCATGGCCATGTAACAGTACCGAGAGAGAAGACCATCATGTATGGCATATGGCACTGTCGCATTGTACTTAATCTGCAGCAGCAGTTGGCACCACAGAAACACAATGAACTGTTACAAATTCAAGAACAGCTCAAAGCCAGACTCCCTGTAGTGTGCATTCCAACAATCCTAAATTACCATGATTTGCAGCTTTGCAGCTTCATTGGTATCAAGCGAGAGCTCACTGGAAGGCAGTAATGGCTATGTGTTGTTAATAATGACGCCAGTTGAGGGTCTGCTTGTTAACACACTGTATCTACATCTGGAGTTATCATCTGTCATTTCATATGACAGCAGGTTATTCCACGCATCCTCACTGCAAATTTGCATGCAAGTCTGGTGATTCGATCTGGAAGTGTTTTTCAACTGGACAAAGCTCGACCACATGCCACTGTTGTAACCCAACGTACTCTAGAGTGTGTAAACATGTTGCCTTGCCCTGCTTGATCACCAGATCTCTCTCTGGTCGAGCACACATGGGACATCATCAAACAACTCCAGTGTCATCCGCAACCAGCATTAACTGTCCTTGTACTGACCAACTAAGTGCAACAGGCATGGAACTCCATCCCCCAACCTGACATCCAGCACCTGTACAAGAAAATGCATGCGTGTTTCCAATCAATGTTCTGGTGGTTATACCGGTTGTTAGTGTACCAACATTTCACATTTGCAATGGCTATAAACCTGTGAACATGCAATGTTAATTACATACTAATGTTATCTATACAAACGTATTCCCAAAATGTTATTACACGATATTAATTATTTTTTAGTGTTATTGTTTCTTACCATCAGTGCACTAGTGTGGGCATAAAAACGCAACACTGATACAAGACCTAGCGAATAGCATTTATACAGGGTAAAATTATTTGCTCATGGTCTTAAAAGTCAAAGTAAATTTTGTTGGTAGATATCATGTATCCCGGTTTTAAATTGACATTTCAAGTATATTTGTTTTTGTCACAATGATGATTATTTTGTAAAACAATGAAATTAGTAGTATTATATTGTTTGTAGAAAGTGGGTGGCCTAAATGAGGGGATAAACAAATCTGCTTTGGGGAATATTTAATGTATGCTGCACGATTTGTGTGTGTTTCACAATTTCTACACTGTTAAAATAATAATTTAAAGTTGTGGGGGACCACTAGGACTAAGGTTGCCCGCTTGGTCCCAATTACTGTGACAGAGCAAATAACAAAAGAAATAAAATCCCTACACCCTGATTACCAGCATCTCCTTCTAAACCACTGGATGGATTGCAACCAAACTTGGTGCACATACTGCTAAAAAAAAAGTAACAGCACTGCCAGCATTAGAATGTCCTAGCTCCCACATGAGCGAAGATCCAGGTAAGAAATGTGTTTTCTCAGAACCTAGCGTGTATGGATCTCCAAATGACAAGTATGTTGTGCAGGTAGTATCAGCATACTTTGTGGAGGCTACACTTGCTCATAGATATGGCTGAGCTGAGATATGGATGGGCAGGAAAGGGGCATCGGTTGTAAGGGGAATGCCAGAATGTACAAGGTAAACTGTATAAGTGGAGGGATGGGAGAAGGGGCAGGGACTAGTTTTGGAGGAAAGAGAGCCAGAGAGAAGAAGAGGGAAACAGGGAGGGTGGGAATGAGGTGGTAGCCAGAGGGATATGGACAGGGATATAAGGAGGAGATAATTCAGAGAGGACTGGAGAATATGGAAAGAGAGTAGAGGCAGATCAGATGTGGGAGGCAACAGGAAGGTGTAGAGGGGTATTAGTGGGCTGATATACCAACCTTCTTCACAGAAACTACACTTGCAGACGGACACCTTACATATTAGGAATGTTAAGTAGGAATAGTAATGCTCTGTTGTGTTGACATGCCCATCTGCCCTGAACTGTAAGGTGGGAGAGGGAGTGGTGTTTCCAGCCCATGCAGTGCAGACTGCCCTGCATGATGGTTTGGTAATGTAGCATGCTTTGTGGACCATCAGCACTGAGGCATTTCTATAGATGTCTATAACTCCATCACAGCTGACACTAAGTGTCTCACATGAAAGGTTGCACCATACTGCAAGCTCCATCAGTTTCCACTCATCTTGCACCTCCACAAGAACATGACTACACGTATGGTAATAATCAACAGATGTTTTACACTATTTGTCTTCACTGCAGTGTGATGCTTCCCATGCTGTTGTATTAAGTCTCTGGGATATGCACAGTGCACATCACATCATGTACATACAGGAGGCATGGCCACGACTCCTGTGCAGCATCTCAACATGTTGTTGCTCCTGCAGACATACTCACAAGGTACTGCCACACTCATCCTTCTGTAAGATTACACTATGTGTGACTAGCAAAGAGCCAAAATGGAATCAAATGGCAGTTGGCTGCCAAATGGGCCCAAGTGCCAAGAAATGTAAGCTCGACCATACACAGGAATGTACACAGGAGACAGCCACACAACAGGCTCGGCTGTGCACTACAGCTTCCAGCAAAGCATCTAAGACAGTCCCACAGTGTGACCCCTGGTTACACTGCATGAGGCAACTCTAGCTGCCTCCAGAGCTCAGAGACTGCGTAACAGTGCGAGGGGCGACTTCAAGTGAAGAATGACAGCCAGATGAACAAAAGTTTATATCACTGCATGAATCTATTACCAATGGAGAACTGGATGCACTGTGTGCTCATTGTAAGGCCAAGATCTCCTGACCTCTGCCATGAGGATCGACAAGTAAAACTTGTTTAACTGCTACATTCCACTGAACTGATGTTTTCTCCATATGACACTACAACCCAGGTCACATGGCGATATTACGAATTACAATTCACCTTCAGAGAAATAATATGAAGACAAGGTAGTCAGAATGGTGTGGTAGGCTGACATATGTACTTTATACATACGTGGGTGAAGCCACAGTCAAATGGCAGGTGTGTAAACAGTGTGATCGGAAATTTCTGTTACAAATTTCTAGGACTTGTAGAGGGGTGTGAGTACGTAAGTTAAATATTATGTTCCGTGTGTACAGCATGCTTGGTTCTTTTTTCGGAATAAAAAAAATATTTACTACAAACAAATGGGCTTAAGTGATAAATAGATGTTTGTTATTCTTCTTTTCGAATTGTTACCTAGCTATTGTACTGCATCACACCTACTTCAATTCCTCATGCAGAAATGGATGAGTTAAATATCTGAACTGAAACTGCAACTACCTGTGGATGAAAGTATCCACAGAAAACTACATTCCAAAAAACCAACAGTGAAAACGTAGTAATGTGTTACTGTGTTTGTATAACTACGCTATTTTCTGCATGTTTTATATTTAAAGAACCCACTGATGAGAAATTTGTCGCCAAAATTTGTTTAGCGAATAAATAAGTAAACAAATAACAAAGTGTTTTGCATAAAGGCAGACTCACAATTCGCATATTGGAGAAAAATTAACTACAACGGCTTTGAAGAAAGAATCAGTAAAATAGCTAATGGAAGTGATGAGCCAGTTCTGTTGAATAATATCAAGCTGGGGATAACTCAAGCAACAAACAAGAATTTAAGAAAAAGAAAAGTGGAGCTGTGAAATGTTAGATGATAGGAGAAATAGTAAACTTAATTCATGAAAGGAACAAGCTCAGAGAAGAAAATAAAGTAGTTAACTACAAAAGAATTTAAAATTACACCAGAACTAAATGCAGAGAATAAAGAGAAAAAAGGACTAAAACCATTACTCAAGAGGTATAAGAAGATCAGAGAAAGGGAAAACAGGACCGAATTTGTAAGAAAATCCAAGCCCTTCAGTAGGAACCTAGAACTAAATCTGTAGCAGCTAGAAATAAAGAGGGAATATCAGTGATACACAATGATTTGATACTCACTCGTTTGAAACAGGATACAGAAGAACTGTAGAGTGGTAAAGACTTCAAGAATGAAAATAACCGAAGTGAAGGCACCAATGAACGCGAAAGAGAAATGTAAAGCCCTCTAGTCATGAGAACGTGAATCTGAACTTAACCTTCAGAGACTCAGAGACTCAGAGAAGGAAAAAAAACTGGTGTTGATGGAATCACAGCAAACTTGCTCAACATTTTACGCAACAACGTGAAATATCAATTATTCAGAGTAATAAATGACTCCCATGAAAGAGAAATAATGCCAGCAGATACAATGCAGAACCATTATCACACCAGAAACAGAACAGACATTTAACTGCACCAATCATGGAACACTATCAATATTATCACACTTCAAAACCACACATGAATACAGTTAAAAGCAGGATAAAAAGGTAAGTGTGTAAGTATGGTACCAAAAACTAAAGTAAACTCCGTCCGATCAGCCCTCAGAAGGCCCAACAGTACCAACTGGCCGCTGTGTCATCCTCAGCCTACAGGTGTCACTGGATGCAGATATTGAGGGGCATGTGGTCAGCACACTGCTCCCCAGCCGTATGTCAATTGACTAGACTTCTCAGTCAAGTAGCTCCTCAGTTTACCTCACAAGGGCTGAGTGCACTCCACTTGCCAACAGTGCTCGGCAGACCAGATGGTCATCCATCCAAGTGCTAACTCAGCCTGACATCACTTAACTTTAGTGATCTGAGAGGAACCGGTGGTACCACTGTGGGAAGGCCGTTGGGTAAGTATGGTAAAGAAGACCAGTTTGAATCTAGAGAAGATAGAGGAACAAGAGAAGCAATTTCTGCCTTGCACATACTGCAGGAGAGAAGAATGTATATGAATGTAACAATTTATTTCACCTTTATTTAGGTAAAAAGACCTTTTGACAATGTGAATAAGGAGCCTTTTGTCACAACTATAAAAGAATGGCTCTTGGCTAGAAGGATACAAGACTAATTACTAAACTTTATCAGAGCCCCAAAGCAGCAAGAAAACAGCATCAGAAAAGAAGTTATGCAAAGATTTCCCCTATCTCCATTTTTATTTAATAAGTTGATTGACAATGCAATTCAGGTCATGAAAAAGAAAATGAAGGAAATAAAAGCCAGTGGTGTATGGTATTATCAGATTTACAGGTGTCATAGTGATAATCGCAGACTCTGAAAAGGAAATGAAGACAATGCTGCAAGTCCTTTCAGACACCTATAAACTATGGAAACTGAAAGAGAACAAACTGAAAAAAGATGTAATGGTAGTATGGAAAAATATGGGAGCAATTAATAGCAAATAACAATTGATGACATCATAATTGAGCAGGTAAATCAATTTTGTCATCTTGATAGTACAGTCAAAGGGGACAATAGATGCTTAATGGAAGTGAAGGCATTTATAAATAAAAAACATTTCAATCAGCAAACATACGAGTATATGTCAGAAAATCCTTTGCAAATTCTTGTGTATGGAATACACTGTTCTATGGAAGTGACAGTTGGACATGAGTCAATTGGAAAGCAATCGACTTGAAGCTGGTGATATGTGGCTATGGTGCTAAGTTATAGGAACAAGCTGTGGCAGAAAGAAAAAACGATCTGGAAGGCCAAGGGGAGTAGAGGTGCTGAGAAAGAAAGGAAGAAAATGACATATGATGAAGAACTTGGAACCATAGAAAAGTGGATAGGACGTGAGAATTACATGGAACTTATACAAACAGCCAATGACAGAAGAGAGTGGTTGCGTCAACAAGCTATTGGACGTTAAAATATAACTGTACTACCTGCTACCTGGGAAACAGCAATGCAGATGTTAGAACCTTCTAGCTCCCGAAGGACCAGAGATATGGGCAAAGAGCCTTTTCAGCCCATTTCATCCAGGTTGCCCAGCACAAATGATGTGGTTTGTGAATGGTATTAGCATGCTTTGCAGGGGATGCATGTGCAGATGGGCATGGCTGAGCAGAGAGGGGGGACAGAGAGAGAGAGAGAGAGAGAGAGAGAAAGAGAGAGAGAGAGAGAGAGAGGAAGGTAAGATGGACAGAGCAAGGGTTAAGAAGGAGATGCTCAAAGAGGGAGATTACAAGATGGAGGAGTGGTAGGAGGAGATACAGAGAGAGGGGGGAGGTGATGTGTTTGTGTGGTGTATTGCAAGTCTTAAGGTGCTCAGGTGCTGTAGATGCACATGGACATGGCTGGAAAGAGAAAAGGAGGAGTAGATGGATAGTGAGAGAGGGAGATGATGAGGTGTACAGAGAAAGAAGGACCAAGACAGACAGAGAAAGGGGTGGGAAGAAATGATGGAAAGAGAAACAAGGGGAAGAGGGAGTGGTGAAGTCTGAGATAGAGACAGGTGGGATGAGATCGAAAGAGAGATGGGGAGGATAAGATTTAAAGAAAGAGTGGAGAGGATGAGACATAAAGAGAGCGAGAGAGAGCAGGAAGGATGAGAGTGGAGAGGATGAGGCATAAAGAGAGCGAGAGAGAGCAGGAAGGATGAGAGTGGAGAGAATGAGGCATAAAGAGCGAGAGAGAGCAGGAAGGATGAGAGTGGAGAGGATGAGCCATAAAGAGAGCGAGGGAGAGCAGGAAGGATGAGCAGAAAGAGAAAGAGCATGAAGGACGAGACAAAAAAATAGAGGAGGGAAGATGAGATAGAAAGAGAAAGTGTGGAGAGTGTGAAGACAGACAGAATGAGAGGAGTAGAGGAGACAGAACAGGAGAGAAAGGAAGGAGTGAGAGAGAGAGGATCACAGGAGGTTGGAGGTGCGGACACGCAGGGAGAGGAGTGGAGCATGTCCAGATGGGCAGAGATAGGAGTGGAGGAGGTACAGATGGACACAGAGAAACGGCGAGGAGGGAGTAGACAGACGAGGTGACAAGAGACCAGAGAGGAAGCAAGTAGGGGATAGACGGGTGGAGGAGCAAGCAGGGGGAAGGTAGGTAGAGGGAGCAAACAGGGAAAGACAGGTGCAAGGAGCAAGCAGAGGCAGACAGAGAGGCGAGGCGAGCATGTAGCAGACACAGAAAAGAGATGAGAAGGGGGTGGAGGGCAGAGAGAAGGAGTGAGGAGGGCGTTGAGGATAGAGAGGAGGTGTGAGGTAGTGGTGGAGGACAGAGAGAAGGGGCGAGGTGGGGATAGAGGACAGATAGAAGGAGGGAGGACGGGATTGAGGATCAAGATAAGGAGCGAGTAGGGAGTGAAGGACAGAGGGGGTGGAGGACAGAGAGAAGAAGCGGTGGAGGACAGAGAAAAGAGTTGAGGAGGTGGTTGAGGACACAAAAGGGGAGTGAAGGGGCTGCGGACAGTGAGAAGGGGCAGGGGACAGTGAGAACGGGCTGGGAGGAACTGAAGGATAGAGAGAAGGGGCGAGCAGGGGCAGACTGTGAAAAGGGGCGATGAGGAGATGGAGGACAGCAGAGGAGCAGAGAGAAAGAAGGGGTTGATGGGGCAGTTGACAGACAGATGGGACGAGGATGCAATGGACAGGCAGAGGAGGAGAGGGGGTTGGAGAGAAAGAAGAGTGTTGGCAGGAGAAACAGCTGGGCAGAATGATGGCAGGATGAACGTCTGGGCATTACGATGAAAGAGGAAAAGCTAGGCAGAAAAATGGGGGAGGAGGACATCAGTGGAGCAATAGGAGGGTGGAAGAGCTGGGTAGAACGATCGGGGGATGAAGAGAGAGGCAGAAAAGTGAGGGGGGGGGGGAGAAAGCACAGCAGAATAATGGGGCGCGAGGAAGAGCTGGAAGAATAGTGGGGGGAGGAAGAGCTGGCAGAATAGAGGGGGGAGGAAATTTTGTGTCTACCCACTCATTTAATATAGGGTGCCTAGGAAGCTGTTTTCTCAGATCGTTAGACAACAATCCAAGCAAATCGTATTAATTGAGTTTATCACAGTAAGTTACATTGACAGTACTTAACTTTGCGTATTCGCAAAGGTTGTGACAAGCAAATAGCGACATGCAAATAATCAATGTTGTTCAGTATATACAATTTCAGTGCAAGCTAAACAATACATGTCACTGCTGTAGCGTTTAATTGGCGGCTTGTCTTACACTCTGCCACAGCTAGATGGAGTGGCACTTGTATTCTCTTTGCACAGAGGCCGCTCCTGTCTTGGTGTCGCCCTAGGGAGGGGTTTGTCAGGGTACTATTGGCAGACATTGTCTCACAGCCCTCTCTGCTCTTCCATTCTTGATCGTCGTGCCAGCACTTGGTGTTAAGCCGGAAAATCCCCGCCCCCCCCCCCAACCACCCACAAAGCGAAGGACCGTCGTCATCTAAGGAGCGCGACAACGGCGGGAGAGGCAGGCGTGTGGACGCTACGCTAGACTGGAAACGGTGGCTGAGGGGACATCAAGCTTCCGGTCGTACCCCGCCATCCAGCCTTCACCCTGGAGGAAACATCCCCTGGAAAACGACCAGAAGGATACATGTCCACCTCTAGAGGCCAATAACCACATGTAGAAGGCATCGGCTAATGCCGTGTGGGCGAGTCCAGCTCCATCGGTAGGACAAGGGGAGGCAGAGGAGGCGAAGGCTCCATCTCCATGAGGTCGTCCCGCAGTGTTATGATGACACCTTCTGGCAACTGCTGTGGCTGCGGTGTCCTTGGGATCCGTGAATCTGGGGGAAGAGGCACAGAAAGATCACTGTGCACATGACAGTGGCGGAGTTGCTTGTGATGTAGGTGCTGCATTCCGTCTGGACCGGAAATGAGATACATGCAAGCGCCAAGTCGACGGATGATCTCACCTCGCGCTCACCATCTGCTGCCACTAAATACCCTGTAAAACACAATATCATGCATCACGAAGCAACACTTGCAGCCTTCCTTCAGCGCCGGTGCTGAGGAGAGTGGAACAGGTGGAACACTGTCCGATGATGACTGTGAAGCAGTTCCGCTGGCGATGGTCCATCTTGAGAGTGTGAACGATGGGAGGCGAGAAACAGTTGGAATGCTTAATCCCTGTGCGTGTGGAGCTAATTTTGGCCATCTGGTGCTTGAAAGTTCTGACAAAACGTTCCACTTCGCCGTTTGACTGTGGATGGAACAGTGCACTAGTCGGATGTTGTATGTAATTGCATTCACAGAATGTTTCAAATTCATTTTACGTGAACTGAGGGCCGTTGTCTGACATGATGACTTCACATAAACCTTTGAGGCAAAAAATAGAGGACAACACCTGAACTGTGCTACGTGACGTTATCGAGTTCATTTGCATAGAGAAAGAAAACTTGCTATACAAGTCAACTACAATCAACCAACGAGCTTTGCAAAAAGGTCCCGTGAAGTCTATGTGCACACGTTGCCAGGTTACTTGCGGCTCAGGCCAAGAAGAGAATTTTTGTGACGCAGCAGACTGATTTTCCGCACATGCGTGACACTGTGATGTCATGTATTTGGGTGTCCAAACCCTGCCAATTACAATATCGCCATGCAAACTGTTTCGTACAAAAAAATCCCCCAGTGTCGTTGGTGAAGAAACAGCAACGCTTCTTCTCGTCATTCTGAACAAGAATCACACCTTTCTGTATAGCGAGGCGAGGCTATGTCGATGTACAAAGTGTCGGTGCACTACAGATTTCTTTATGCTATGCAAGGAATGAGGCCAAGATGTGCGAATGTATGTAAGGAAAATGTTCAAATCTGAATCAGCTGCCGTGGCCTGTGCAATTTTCCTATAGTTCGGCTGTAAAGATTTAAGTAATTCCGAATCCTGAGCATCGATGTGACAGATACAGCAGAAGCGTCAAAATCTCTATCAGGGCCAATCAGAAGAGGCGAAAGTGCGTCCACATTACCATGTTTAGCTGTCAGACGATACACAATCTCGTACTGGTATTGAGAAAACAACAAAGCCCATCTTTGCAATTTTTGGGCAGTCCACACAGGAACCGGTTTCGTCGGATGAAACAAGGGCTGCAATGGCTTGTGATTCGTTACTAAGTAGAATTTTCTGCAATAAAAATAGTGGTGGAATTTGGTGACACCATACGCTTTAGCTAAAGCCCCTTTCTCAATTTGTGAATATTGACACTGAGCTTAGGACAATACTTTTCATGTGAAAGCGACAGGCCTGTCTTTATCACCAATTCTGTGCTAAAGCACTGCATTGGTTCCGTAAGAGAAAGCGTCAGCTTGCAATACAGCTGATTTGTCAGGATCAAAGTGAACTAAGCATCGATCACTGAGCAAAGCATCTTTAAGTTTTTGAAAAGCCACTTGTCACTCTTCTGTCCTAACAAAGGGGACATTCTTGCGACGCAAGCTATGCAATGGAGCTGCGATCTGTGCAGCATTTGGTATGAACTGAATATAGTAGTTCATTTCCCCTAAGACTGACTACAGTTCCGTGACGTTGCGAGGAACTGGCAAATCTTGTATGACTAACAAATTCGATTGAAGAGGATGTCCACCTTGACTGTTTATGATATGACCAACATACTGCCACTCAGGTTTGAACAAGTCACACTTGTACAGTCTACACTTTAATCCTGCATAACACACAAAAAGAAGCACGCAAATTTGCAATACGACTTCTTGTGTATGACCTGCTACAACAATATCGTCCAAATAGTTTGAACAGTTTGGTGCTTGAGCAGTTAGCTGTTCCAAATACCATTGGTAAATGGCAGATGCAGAAGCACTGCCAAAAGGCAAACGTAAATATTTAAGTAAGCCCAAATGAGTATTCACTACACACACTTTCTGAGATTCTTCATTGAGCGGTACTGAGAGTTCCGAGAATTCTCTCAGCAAGCTAGTTACACTGTCTTTCGCGTGGAATGCAGAAACAGATAATACATTGCCCTGAATGTTAAAGCCAAACAAATCAAACGAATCGAGACCAAATATGTTCTCACAATTGCGGGATTGTAGCACCATAAATGTCACTATTCGTGTATTCGAGCGATACATGTCAGGCAAAGCACATTTTCCAACAACTGGAAGGCGTCAGGTGCGTGCTCGTTTTAGACAAGTATGGGTAACCTAACATTTCATATGTGTGACGATTCCACAATGTAACAGAGGTACCTGTATCCACCTGAAATTTCCCATAAAGAAGGATATGAACAGAAAGTTTGTTGGACTGGTATCACACTGAAGAAGCTGCTCGCTTGCTACTTTTGCTAATGCTTGTTGCAGATTTTGAATATACCGCAATAATGACATGCGCCTTATGACTAGATTTTTTAGAGTGGGCCGAATTCTTATGTTTGTTCCGTTGCAAACATATGGATTGAACATGTCCTTTCTTGCCATAAACGTAACACTGTGCCTGTCAAGAGGGCAGTCTTGGTGTTTGTGCCATGAATAACACTGAGGGCATGGCTTAATTCTGTTCGTCTGTGTAAGTGCCCGTGTTGCGAGCTCCTTATGCAGCATGGAGAGTTTTGTAGTTCTAGTGATGCAATTAAATGTGCTGTCTCTTTAGACGGTAATGTTAGCCAGAAATGGATACAGGTTTTTACAACTTTGAAATCAAATAATGTTAATTTTTGAAAACTTGTGTAAGTTGGTTTGTTTTGTTATGAGTATACCAGGAAGTAATGCTTACACTGAGGGCGTATTTTCTCTTATGAATAATAAGTGGACTGATGTAAGGAACAGAAGTAGCACAAACTTAATCAAATCTGAACTACAAGTTGCCATGAATTTTCCTTATTTGTGTAGTGAATTCTTTGAATTTGCTAAAAATGATGTAAAACTAGTGACTGAGGCAAAAGCTGTTGCAAAATATGTGTAAGTAATTGTGATGCGTAAATAAATAGTCTACTTTTACAAATACTGCTTTGATTTTTTGCGAAATTTTGCCGTGCTATTAATCCCCATTATTTTTTGGTCAAGGATATAAGAATCTCCCTTATTTTGGTTTAGAAAAGTTGGTCACCCTACTAGGGACTCAACCTGACAAATTGCTGGCTGCTCAAATTGTTCAGCCGACAGGACACCTGAATCGCACTGATCGAGTATTTGCACTACTTGCTGAAATGTTGGATCAAACCCTTTCAAAACCTGTTCTCTGAGTTTCACGTCAGTTCACTGTACACGACTGCATCACACAATATAAAGCACAACAAACACATTTGAATTTGCATTTTCTTGGCATAACCTACAAATCTGTTTTTACAATTAAAGAATTGATACCTAGTGCTACCATATTCACTTATTGGACATAATAGTTAGCGAATCTACAACCTGATCATACGAAAATTCACTCTGAGTGGCGTTAGGGAACAGTTTTTGGATGAGTCTAAACACTGCACTGCCTTCTGTGGACAAAAGATAGGAAAGTTTAACAGAACTTGATACGATTTATAATTTATATAAAAAACAGCTATCAGCCACATGTATGGTTTAAAAAAAGGTTTATTATCTTCAGACCATGACCGGTTTCGGATTTTTCTTTACAAATCCATCTTCAGATGGCAGATTACAAGCATTCTTAGTTGGAGCTAGTTTTGTTTGTGTTATTTGTTTGCTGCACTGGGAAAGAAAAGAAATATTTTTGTTGTCATATCGGTAATGGTATTTTTACGAAAGATTTACTTCTTTTACAAAATCTAATTGCTCATGAGATGGTTTTTATAACTGATTTTGAAATTCTTCTTCTTGAATAAGTTGGAAATTTTATATGAAAGTGGGCCTATATATGGTAGGGCTACATATTTTACTGATTTTTTGTCTTTCATAGTTATTGTGGCTGTTTCTTGTTGCAAAGACTTATTGTTAGCAATTTTTACTTTTATTTTTTGAGAGAGTGTGTCTATCAGTTTCTCTACCAATAACAAACTCCAACAAAGAGTCATACACTCACCCCCACACAATAGCATACCCCATAAAAGATCTGGAATATATAAACTCAAGTGTAACAACTGTCCTAAATTCTACATTGGCCAAACAAGTAGAGCTTTTGAAACCAGATTCAAGGAACACCTTGATGCCCTACGTCTGAAAAACCTAAGCAAATCTGCTTTTGCCAACCATATTGCAGAAAACAATCATACAGTTGAGAATATAGAAAACAACCTGCAGATATTACACCTCAAAGACAAAGGTTTCACATTGAATCTCCTAGAGGAGATTGAGATTCATACACATAAAAACAGGTTCCCTGATCTCATTTTGAATGAACAGACAGAGTCAGTTAACACCCCCTCCCTAAATAACTTTGAAGAAGCTTTCACTTTTTTAAAATAACTTAAGCCCAATATTCCATCAAAAACATTCAGTATACAAGCCCCAAAACTACGTATATGTCATTGAAAAATTGCATAATGAAAACATGTGCATTGCATATTATGTTATATATTAGAATTTATCTCCTACTATTGTAACAACCAATTAGTAACACACAGTAATTCTGTACTACATATAATGTTTGTAATCTTATTTGGATGTAATTCTATTTATTCCGTTTTAGTTTATTTCATACAACAGCAAAGAGACATTTTACTGTACCCATATCGACTATACAGCATCTGTAAGTTAACATCGTTATGACTGTAAGCTCTTCGCAAAATATTGTTCTCGTTTGTAATGTGAAGCTGGGCCACGTTTTGTAAACGTTATTCGTGTGTGCTGCGTGTATAATTAAGATGATGAGGTTGGAAGCGACGTCCATTGACTGGAATAGCACTGACATAGTGCATATTCAAAAGTGTATTAAGCTTGCGTTCGAAAACATAAACGCACGAATATTTCGTCGGGCAGAACTACACAGCTCGTAAGTACACTAACCTGCCAGTTTACTAATGTTTATAAAAACCATCTCATGAGCAATTAGATTTTGTAAAAGAAGTAAATCTTTCGTAAAAATACTATTACCGATATGACAACAAAAATATTTCTTTTCTTTCCCAGTGCAGCAAACGAATAACACAAACAAAACTAGGTCCAACTAAGAATGCTGTTAATCTGCCATCTGAAGATGGATTTGTAAAGAAAAATCCGAAACCGGTCATGGTCTGAAGATAATAAACCTTTTTCAAACCATACATGTGGCTGGTAGCTGTTTTTTATATAAATTATAAACCTTAAGTACAACAGCCACGTTTCTCAACTTGATACGTTGTGACCAGTTACGTGGTCTTCAAATTATTGCAACCACTCGAGCCATTCCTCTTCTTGTTCATGAAACTAGCGAAAATTAGGTATAGCACTTGGAACTGCTGTAGGTGTTGCTTGTGCTGCGTTAGTAGTTTGGCTCACCATGATCTGCTGTATCATGTTTAGCAGAGAAAATATTTAGTGGCTCTGAAACTGTAACATCTGCATTGCATCTAATGCTGGCAGCTTTTGCGTCTGAGCAGAAGGTGGGATAGGTGGGCTGGGCATGTTGGAAGGGACAAATTAAAAAAAAAAGACAAGACAAACAAGAAAAGTAAATACAAAAGCAAAGAAAATTTCTGCAATGGCCACCTAAAAACACTGCTTAGCAAAAACACGACTGTTAAAGCAAGTAAACACCCCTGCAAAGGAAAGACAAGAGAGAATTATGGCATCAGCAAAAGAAAAGAAATTTCCATGGCCACGAGGCACAGTTTTCTTTTTTTTTTTTATACTCATTGTCAATTTTTGTGTCTGCCCACTCATCTAATATAGGGTGCTTAGGAAGCTGTAGCTGTTTTCTCAGATCGCCAGACAACAATTTAAGCAAATCGTATTAATGGAGTTTCTACAGTAAGTTCAATTGGCAATACATAACTTTGCATATTCACAAAGGTGTGTCGCAAGCAAATGGCGGCATGCAAATACTCAATGTCCTTCGGCATATACAATTCCAACGCAACCAAAACAATACAGTTCATAAGTCGCCCCTATAGTGTTTGTATGACAGCTCATCTTCCACTCCGGCTGGGACTAGGTGGCCCAGCACTTATATTTTCTTTGTATAGAGGCTACTCCTGTCTTGGTTTCGCTCTAGAGAGGGGTTCATCAGCATACTATTGGCTGACGTCGCCTCACAGCCCTTTCTGCTCTTCCATTCTTGATCATCATGTCAGCACTTGTGGTTAAACCAGAAGAGAAAGATCTGGACAGAGGAATGGCGGAGGAAGAGCTGGCTAGAATGAAGGAGGAGAACGATGGGGGGAAGAAGAGCTGGGCAGTATGATGGAGGAATACCTGGTCATAACAATGGTGGGAGGAAGACCTGGGTAGAATGACAGGGAGGGAGGTGGGCAGAATAGTGGGGGGAGGAAGATCTGAGCAGTATAGTGGGGGGAGGAAGATCTGAGCAGTATAGTGGGGGGAGGAAGATCCGAGCAGAATAGTGGGAGGAGGAAGAGCTGAACAGAATAGTGGTGGAGGAAGAGCTGGGGAAAATGGTGGGAGGAGGGGCAAAAGTGTGCAGCAATGGAGGAGGGAAGGTGATCAGGGGTTGGGAGGAGGCAGAAGTGGATTCAGTAATGGGGGAACAGATGATGATGATGATGATGATGATGAGTTAGGTTGAGGGGGCGCTCGACATCTTGGTCATCAGTGCCCCGACGAAAAGTGAACATGAAACCTCATGGGTGGTAACGAAGGCTGTCCTCACATGCAGAGCAGTTTATAATGTACTAAACTCGGCCGTTCTTCCTCACCACTTTAGGAATGAGGCCTGTTAGTTCACAAAATTTCACCACTCTGTTAACACTGGTATCGGTATGTGTGAGGACGGTGGGCAGATCTCCAGCGAGACCAAGGGCTGCCCTAATATCAGTATCCAAGACACACGTAGCCACAATGTGATGAACTGAAAGTGGCACACCACAAACTTCACAGAAAGGTGGATCCTCCCCCTGGAGGAGGAAGCCATGTGTGAAACAGCTACACCCAATCCGCAGTCTGGTAAGCAAAACCTCCTTTCAGCAGCGAGGCTGACAAGAAATCCGTCAAGCTTTTGTGGTCAGTTTGAGCTACCACAGTAAGTTGTTTGACACCTGCAACGCATGATGCATCTGTAAGAAAACGAGATAATGGCGTGCAATGGGATGGGACATTGGTGGACAACACCATCCCAACATGCTTCCTTGGCAGCTTTATCAGCCATGTCGTTACCCTGCATCCCAATGTGGCCAGGTTCACAGCAAAAGATCACCTCCTTGCCACGTCATTGGAGCCACTGTAAGCAGTCATGGGTGAGCTGAATGAGTGGGTCTACTGGATACATTTGGTGAAGCGTTTGCAGTGCACTAAGAGAGTCTGAACAGACGAGAAAACTCGTAGAGTGATGTCTGAGAACCCTCTCCAGTGCCATTACAATGCCATATAACTCTGCATCATAATTTGTAAATTGTTCTGGAAGATGTACTTTAAAACCCCTATCAGGGAAAACCCCAGAACAACCAAGAGCATTTCCCTGCTGGGATACATCTGTATAAATAAACTAAGGGTACATATTTAAAATAGACGAAAACATAGTTGTAAAAACCATGTCTGGAGTACAATTTTTCGGGTACTGCGTCTAGCTTAAAATCACTTTGGGCCTCCAAAGACACCAAGGTGGCAGTGTCTTCCATCCCTGGGTGTGTATTTTCATGCCCGAGAGATCCAGATCCTTGAGGCAGTCCGTAGCATGTATATCAAATGGCTGGGTCACTTGGGCCAGATTCCTGAACAGTCGTTCAAAAGTGGGTTGTACCACTGAACTAAATGCCAATGACTGAGGTGACGCCGAGATTTCCAGTGCCTGTCGAGCCAAAAGGATATGTCGCCAAATCCAGAGTGGTGGTTCACCAGCGTCTGCACACAGACTCTGAACTGGGCTAGTCTTAAAGGCTCTGGTCGATATCCAAATGCCCACATGGTGGACAGCATCTAACATCCGGAGGTAGGAAGGATGGGCCGATCCATAGACCACGCTGCCATAGTCTAAGCGATATCGAACAAATGCCCTATAAAACTGTAGGAGGCGGGACATGACAGCTCCCCATGTTTTTCCGCCAAGGCATTTCAAAATGTTTAACAACCGAAAGTCCTTTGTTCTTAGGTCTTTCAGGTGTGGGAGCCATGTTACTTTCGAGTCAAATAATAAACCCAAAAAGCACACTGTGTCTTGAAAAAGTAAATACGGTCCCCTATAGTAAGCTCTGGTTGGATAAAACTCTGACGAGCACAATTAAAATTGACATACACAGCTTCTCAGGTGACAAATGGAAACCAGTTGTCTGGGCCCAGTTGTCTGACCTCCTCATGGTCAGTTGTAGCTGCCTCGTCATTGTTGAAAGATCAGAGGAAGAGTAGAAGATTGGAAAGTCATTCACAAACAAAGAACTGACTGCACAGGAAATGCCATTGATAGCGATGGCAAACAATGTGACACTGCCCTGGGGCACACCATTCTCCTGAACATAGCAATCTGACATGGCATCGCCAATGCGATAACGAAAACGCCTGTCGTCAAGGGAGGATTGGATCAGAAGTGACAGGCGTCCACGTGGTTCCCATTCATGAAGTTGGCGAAGGATGTTACCTCCAAGTAGTGTCATATGCTTTTTCAAGGTCAAAAAACACACAAACTAAATGGTTTCGGCATAAGGAGGACTCCTGTATCACCGTCTCCCTCCAGCAGAATTAAGTTGTCAAGAATGGAACGGTAGCGCCGGAAACCACACTGGGAATGGCTCAGGTAGCCTTGAGACTCGGGCAGCCAGACGAGTTGGCGGTTGACCATTTGTTCAGGAGTCTTACCCATACAACTAGTAAGGGCGACACTTCGATAACTGTTAGGGGCGCTACAGTCCTTACCTGTTTTACAGAATGGAATTAAGATTGCCTCCTTCCAATTTGTGGGATACTGTCCATCAAACCAAACCTGACTGAAACAGGAGAGGAGCTGACCTTTCGCTTCAGGGCACAGATGACGAAGCATGGTATAATGGATCTCATCGGGTCCTGGAGCGGTGTCTCTGGTTGCAGCTAAAGCTGATTCCAGTTCCCACATGGAGAATGGACGGTTGTACACTTCTTCACTGCGCGAGAAAAAATTGAGCTTCCTCATCTCTGCAGTCTGACGGAATACCTGAACAGCAGGAACTTGTCTGGATGACTTAGTAACAGTAAAGAAGTGTTCAGCTAAAACGTGAGCCATCTCTTCTGGTGTGTCCACCAAGACCGCATCATTTGACAAGGCTGTAAAAGGATGGGGACTACCCTTGCGTGGAATCCGTCTTATTGGTTCCCAAACGTGTGCAGCAGAAGTGGACCAATTAATGGAAGTCGTGAATTCCCTCCAGGAAGCCCTCTTCCATTCTTTGATCACTCGCCTTGCATGTGCTCTTGCAGACCTGAACATTGTCTGTAGTTGGACACCATTTGAAGTTCCAAAGAGCTATCCATCTGGCCCTGATTGCCAATCGACAGTCGACATTCCACCAAGGTACAGGCCTTTGTCCGAGGTGGTTACTAGACCTGGGGATGGACTCTGCAGCAGCCCTTTGGATCTCATGAGTGATATGGGCCACCGCCTCTTGTGTACAAACCTTTCATTCAAAAATAGCCTGTCGACTGTATTGTAACCAATTTGCCCTTTGTATCATCCACCTGCGTGGTCTCCTGCTGGCGACTGTCCTAGGCGCCAGACGAATTCACACTGGGAAGTGGTCACTAGAATGTAAATCTGGAGACTCTTCCCAGTGAACTGAATCTGCAATAGCTGAGGAACAAAAGCAAAGATCAATAGCTGAAAAAGACCCTGTAGCTGTGAAAAAGTGAGTCATCTGACCCACGCTTAAAAGGCAGATATCCTCAGAATGGACAAGTCACTCGATCAGCCGACCCCTGGAACAAGTAGTAGCCGAGCCCCACAGCCTGTTGTGGGCACTGAAGTCACCCACAGGAAGGAATGGGCGCAGAAGTGCCTGGAAGAGTTCTGTCAGTGCGTCCGCACCCAAAGGGGGGGGGGGGGCTGGTACAAAGAACACATTGTGATAGTAAACGGTGAGAGAACTTTCACAGCAATTTCTTGGATGGTCGTGGTAAGAGGGACAGGAGAGGAGTGGTATCTGTCATCAAGAAAAATAGCCACTCCACCTTTAGCCCTGTCTGCATATGTGGTAGCCCCATAATGTTGGTGTCTCTGTGAGTTTAAGATGCATTTCTTACAGGGTGTTTCAAAAATGACCGGTATATTTGAAACGGCAATAAAAACTAAACGAGCAGCGATAGAAATACACCGTTTGTTGCAATATGCTTGGGACAACAGTACATTTTCAGGCGGACAAACTTTCGAAATTACAGTAGTTACAATTTTCAACAACAGATGGCGCTGCAAGTGATGTGAAAGATATAGAAGACAATGCAGTCTGTGGGTGCGCCATTCTGTACGTCGTCTTTCTGCTGTAAGCGTGTGCTGTTCACAACGTGCAAGTGTGCTGTAGACAACATGGTTTATTCCTTAGAAAAGGATTTTTCTGGTGTTGGAATTCCACCGCCTAGAACACAGTGTTGTTGCAACAAGACGAAGTTTTCAACGGAGGTTTAATGTAACCGAAGGACCGAAAAGCGATACAATAAAGGATCTGTTTGAAAAATTTCAACGGACTGGGAATGTGACGGATGAACGTGCTGGAAAGGTAGGGCGACCGCGTACGGCAACCACAGAGGGCAACGCGCAGCTAGTGCAGCAGGTGATCCAACAGCGGCCTCGGGTTTCCGTTCGCCGTGTTGCAGCTGCAGTCCAAATGACGCCAACGTCCACGTATCGTCTCATGCGCCAGAGTTTACACCTCTATCCATACAAAATTCAAACGCGGCAACCCCTCAGCGCCGCTACCACAGCTGCACGAGAGACATTCGCTAACGATATAGTGCACAGGATTGATGACAGCGATATGCATGTGGGCAGCATTTGGTTTACTGACGAAGCTTAGTTTTACCTGGACGACTTCGTCAATAAACAGAACTGGCGCATGTGGGGAACCGAAAAGCCCCATGTTGCAGTCCCATCGTCCCTGCATCCTCAAAAAGTACTGGTCTGGGCCGCCATTTCTTCCAAAGGAATCATTGGCCCATTTTTCAGATCCGAAACGATTACTGCATCACGCTATCTGGACATTCTTCGTGAATTTGTGGCGGTGCAAACTGCCTCAGACGACACTGCGAACACCTCGTGGTTTATGCAAGATGGTGCCCGGCCACATCGCACGGCCCACGTCTTTAATTTCCTGTATGGATATTTCGATGATCGTGTGATTGCTTTGGGCTATCCGAAACATACAGGAGGCGGCGTGGATTGGCCTCCCTATTCGCCAGGCATGAACCCCTGTGACTTCTTTCTGTGGGGACACTTGAAAGAGCAGGTGTACCGCCAGAATCCAGAAACAATTGAACAGCTGAAGCAGTACATCTCATCTGCATGTGAAGCCATTCCGCCAGACACGTTGTCAAAGGTTTCGGGTAATTTCATTCAGAGACTACGCCATATTATTGCTACGCATGGTGGATATGTGGAAAATATACTATAGAGTTTCCCAGACCGCAGCGCCATCTGTTGCTGAAAACTGTAACTACTGTAATTTCGAAAGTTTGTCTGCCTGAAAATGTACTGTTGTCCCAGGCATATTGCAACAAACGGTGTATTTCTATCGCTACTCGTTTAGTTTTTATTGCCGTTTCAAATATACCGGTCATTTTTGAAACACCCTGTATAAGCAGATGCAGAAATGTTTATCCTGGGCCAGCAGCTGCAATTCTTCCAAATGCGAGCGATATCCATTCAAATTCCACTGCAACACAGAAGTCCCTATGGAAGCTATTGGTTAGCAATAGTGGTTCTTTCCTTTCTCCCTTGGAGGCAGTCATTCACCGGGGAAGTCAGGGGGAACGTTAGCAGGTTCTGTATTCTCTAGTTCCTCTGATTGGAGGTCAATATCTTCAAGAGCACAGTCGCCGTCAGATAGGAAGAGCGCTCATCGATCCAAAGGCTTACCTACTGCTTTCTGGGACTTAGTACTACTTTTAGAAGGACGTTTTTCTTTACTGACAGGGGGAGGAGACTGCCTGGGTTGCTTGGATGGCTTCTGAAGTTGGGGAGTGGTATATGGCTTAGATGGTAAGTCCACTGCTGACGGCTTCTGAGCTACACCAGTTGCAAGTGGAGCATTTCTCCCCACAGGTACAGTAACAAGTGCATGTGCTCGTACTGAATCTGTGGTCTGGGTTTGTATGAGGGCATTACACTTAGCTATTAGTGTTTTAAGGGCTGATGCAAAAGAAACTGCAAAAACCGGTGGTTACATGGCTTTGAAAGCCTTTTTAGCTTCACCATAGGGTATGCGTCTCTGTACTTTTAACTCTTGAATTTTCTTTTCCTCATTGTAAACTCCACACTTTATGATCCACACTGGGTGATCCCCAGAGAAGTCAACACATTTCGGAGGAAGTGTACTAGAAGTCCCCGACTCGTGAACGAGGCCTCCACAATTGCCACATGTAGCCTTCCCGTTACATCCCATAGTGGTATGGCCAAATCTTTGACATTTATAGCATCGCATGGTGTTAGGAACAAATGGGCGAACCTTAAGGCAGATATAGCTGACAAGGATATGTTCCAGTAATTAGGGAATACTAAGTGTTAGAATATAAGTTGCCAATTTTTCCAGTTTTCCATTGACTCTCCTCATATAATTCTGCACCTCTGTGATGCCCACATTCTTCCACTCTTCACTCAACTCCATGGGGTCCATCTCCATTATATCAGAGCAGGTAACCACGCCCTTAGTATACTTATATACCCACATGGTGAGCATGCTATGTTCCATATATGCTGCAGCAATGCCCTCAAATGCGCACTTTTCGCCCTTTATACCTAGAGTGCTACCGACTAGTTAACTCGGACCACCTTGTCATTTATATTTTCTACCCCATATCTGGCTGCTATGTTGTGTTTCAGTGATATGTCTTCCTGTGATCTCATTTTGCTGATTTCGTCTTTGCTTTATGTCTTACTGCTTATCAGGATTAGCTTCACAGTACTTTTTATTGTCAACTATTCTTCATAGGAACTGATCGTTGAGATACTAAGACTGACACAAAGGGTGTATTATTCCATGTCATTGCATGCAGTAACTCTTCCACTTACTCTGAAAGAAACAATCTGAAGTTGTCTCCATCAGCAGGTGTAAGAACAGTGTCTAATATTTCAACAAAATGATATAACAGATGGTTCTCTGAATCTGAAATTTCTGAGACAGCGAAAAGCATAAAGTGAAATCAAATTTACTGAAAAATTTGATTGGAAAGAAAACAATTTTTGTCAACTTTAGCACACAGTTACAGATATTTCTTGGGACATAAATATCAACAAAGGACTCACTATTTATGTTATTTTTGACACAAGATATTTCGCTGACAAATACAAACGCTTTTGAAATGCCTTGATGTTTATTCCACATGTACAGTAAAGAATAGGGCAAAAATCGTATCAGATTGACAAAAAATTTAATGTTAAGTTAATTATGATATTTAAGTATGCATCTATAACCAAAAACATACACAAGTAATTTCCATTTCCCGTAAACTTTTTATGTCATAATTACACACAAAATTGACATTTCTATACATTCCCACTAAACGTTTAGGCCCTTTGTAGCTGTCTATGGATGAAATGCTCCTTTTTACCAACAGTTCAGTATGAACGTTTCTAATTATGTATGTCTGATCTCGAAAGCTACAGTAAAGACAGAGAGTATTATTAACTATATGACCGAAGCAGGTCATCCATTTTCAACACAGCAAAAGTTATTGGAAATTTAAGAAATGCATCACCAATTTTCAATAATGTATGGGAGCTGTTCTGTAGTCATTCTACTTAACTTTTTACACATATTATATGTGTTAAATATCAAATTTACAAGACATGTATTACATATTATATACTTACTTGAATATTAGATGGGTAACCTCTCACCTGCCAGGAATTAAGTTCTCACTCTAGTAGAAAATCATTCCTGAAGCTACACCATTTCTGACACCATATGAATATAATTAAAATGATTTTAAAGAGGTTCAGAACAAACGTCAATATTTGAGAACAAGAAAGAAATGATCAGCATACTCCATTTCCCTATGAAGTAGCACAATTCTTTTGGCAACAAAAACACAATAAACAAAAACTGTCATTAATGGCTTTCATGCCTCACACAAAATGAGACAGTATAATGGGCATAAGAACAGAATGTAACAGACTACATAGGAGGAGGACACATGAAGTAAAGTAGGTATTATCAACTAACAATAATGTAGGAACACTGAACTCATGATGTGCATTGAATATGACATGGAATTATCAGAATAGTTTATTAAAATCAAATAACAAGCTGTTGACGGAAAAGTTACCTTTAAATCACTAGATCTGTAATGACTTAATTTCCAGCAATCCTGATAATCAAGAACTATTTTCTTTTCACCTGCTATAATGGTACTCTTGGTGGTAACAAATTTTATAAAGTAACCAGGCTTCACAGATAGCACTCCAGAAATACTCAGCACATTGCACCATGATACTTCAGTATCTGTTCGCCAGGGAAGCCCAGATGCAGATACATAATGGCTAAGTATTACCAATCAATATGGACAAATGGCTGACAAGCAGGAACAAAATCATTTCTGTTTCCTTTGCCACATAAGAAATCAAAACGGGTTGCAATACATAGGCAGCAGAAGATACCATTTTACAGCTGGCACTGACAGATTTAGTACTTTATCGTACATTTACAAATCATACCACTCTTTTAGAAACAATAAAGAACTATCTTTGAAGGAACTGTCAATTATTTCAACACAAATGTATTCCACAGCTGGTTGGTTGCAAAGGCGTGTCATAGAAAAGCACCACAATTGATTAATATGAGGTGTAATCAGATTCTTCAGATAATACTAACAATCAAGCCTTATTATACATGTATAAATAAAGAAACTTACACAAGCAACCTTCAGACACAAATGTTGATACAATGAACAATATTATATAACTATTAACTAATAAAAGTAAGTTTCTTCAAACTATCTGTTGCATATGAAATTTAAATAATATATTGATATATGCATAAACATGTAATTCAATAATGTGTCCAAAAGTGCACTGATTATTACAACAGGAGAAAATATATATTTTTTACACTACGACCATATGTACAATGCTGAAGTCGCTGTCTAGACTGTTCTACTGATATTTTACAAAACTACCTTAAATGAGGATAAATTATAATTACCAATATCAGCAAAACTACACTGGTTAAATACAAGGGGTACATACATTAAACACAATTCTCAATTTTCATTTAGATCTTTCAAGAGACAAATAAACACAAGGAGAACACACACACACACACACACACACACACACACACACACACACACACACACACACACACAGCTGGCTACAAGGGGCTACTTTTAGCCAGCTTACACACGCAACAATTATCTCTCAAAATACAACCTTTAAGAAGTTGGTCTGCATTACCACATATAAGATTTTCCACAAAAACCAGTAAACATTTTTCGACTACGCACACCTGACAATGATCAGAGCTCTGATACTTTAAAAATGGGCTCTCCACAATGCACTGATATAGAATCATAATAATATCTAGAACAATTTCCTCTGTGTAATTACTGTTTTCTGTCTTCAGCACATACTGCTTAAAAAATCTAGTGGAGTTTTTGCAGCTGATCAGTGACATATTTTTGTGAGATCTGTCTTATATTAACATACCTCCCTAGCATATCGAAATTTCTTTAAAATATTCCAGTTATAAAATTTTTGTATCCTGGTGAATGTGTATTAACCTATGCGCATTCAGACTACCAGACTGAGTAAAGGCTTTACCACAAATGTCACATTTGTATGGTCTCTCGCCAGTATGTATTAAATAATGTTTCTTCAGACAGCGAGACTCTGTAAATGATTTGTCACAAACAACACATTTGTGTGGTCTCTCACCAGTATGTATCAAAACATGCTTCCTCAGTCCACCAGACTCCGTAAATGATTTTCCACATACATTACATACGTGTGGTTTCTCACCAGTATGTCTTAATTTGTGAGCCTTGAGACCACGACGATTAGTAAATAATTTCCCACAGATATCGCATTTGTGTCTTTCCTCTCCATTGTGTATTGATGTATGGACATTTAGATTCCAAGAGTTTGTGAACGATTCACCACAAACATTACATTTGTGTGATGCCTCACCAGTATGTTGTATTATATGGGCCTTAAGATTATGTGACCTTGTAAACGATTTGCCACAAAAGTCACATTTGTAAGGTTTCTCCCCAGTATGTATACGTAAATGATGCTTCAGAGTATCGGATACAGTATACGATTTTCCGCAAACATGGCATTTGTGAGGTCTGTCGCCAGTATGTATTAATATGTGCTTCTTCAGGCTACCACATGCCGTAAAAGATTTCCCACAGATCTCACAGTTGTATGGTCTCCCACCGATATGTATTATGGAATGCGTCTTGAGATGACTAGCCAGAATAAATGATTTCTCACAAACGTTACATTTGTGCGCTCTCTCGCCAGTATGTGACAGAGCATGCTGCTTGAGATGACAATAGCGAGTAAAAGCAACCCCACAAATTTTGCATTTATGTGGCCTATTGTCAGTATGTATGAAAGAATGTTTCTTAAGACTGCGCAACGCATCAAACGATTTTCCACAAACGTCACATACGTGTGGTCTATCATCATTGTTTGTTACTGAAGGACTTGACTGACTATAGGATTCCCCAAAAATATCAGATCTGTTTAGTTTGATATTAGAGACTGTGCTATGTTGTTCACTTTCTTTTTGGCTAGTCCTTTTTTCCACCATTGAATGCCTACTCAAGCCATCATGGGTATGAAATACTTCACCACAGGTGGTACAGATATGTACAGGTGGTTGTACACCATCAATATGTGTAAACACATGCATTACTAGACTGTACTTTGACAAAAAGGTTTGCTTGCATGAACTACATGTGAATTCATTTCCCTTGAAGCTGTTATTACTTCTAGCACATAGGGCATTATCCTGCTTAGAGAAACACACTTGATTTAGAGATCCACTACCAACAACATGTGTCGATTTCTCTGCATCAATGTCCAGCTCCTCACAAGTCACTCCCTGCAGGTGTGTTTCTTCACATCCAGTGTTACCACACTCATTAGCGATTTTAGTCAACCTGAAGCATGAACAGAAAGGCAGTAAATATCTCATTCTCTAGATACACAGAAACATTACTTCAATAGTCTACAAATTCTTATTTCTAATGGAGAAATGGTTTCAAGTATACACCTAAGAACATTCCTGCTCGTTCACTGCTTATGAGATGAAACTGTTTCACAAACGGCAAGATAACCTAGAACTAGATTGAACCTTGTGTGGTTCCAAATTGAGTTTACAGTGGTATTGGTAACAATATTACAACAAACATTTATGATAACACCAGCAGTACACTGAGTTAAACAGCCTGAGGAGCCTGTTTTTCAGAAGAGATGATTATATGGGAAAATTTCATTTTTTCCACTCATATATTGCATATTTTCTAAGCTAACTGCAGTTACATTTTTGGCTCAAAATAGGAAAGTCAATTTATAAAACTTGACACCAAAGTAAAGCTTTTATTCGAGTTCGCATTAATTTTCTCCATACATTCTATAGTTAAGTTATGTTTATATGTCGTGCAGTAATTAGTTGCACTGAGTGCACACTATCCATCCTGTATTTGTTGCTTTATCTAATCCATTGTGGCAGTAAATGCATGTATAGAGTACATGCAAGTTGCGAGGTTACCCTTTTCGTATTGTTCTTTGGTCATTACTCATTGATTTACAATGGTGCTGATCTGTCATGTTACAGCCTCATGTGTGTGATTCTGTCTGGGTCAATAACTGATGCTATGATGTCATTCGATTGACTGTAGGTGCCTTGGTTTTCTTGGTTATGTTAAATGAGAAACAGTGAATTGTGGGAATTTCGTAATAATGATTTTATAGCTTAAATATTAGGTAAACATTTTAAGATGTAATCTGTTGAATACGATGTAGCAGCCACAAAAACTGCCAGCAGGACAGTCCAGTGGAATGGAAGGACCTTCAAAAGTCTTCCTGCATGAAATTACATGCCTGTTAGGATTAGGAAGATAATGCCTGGAAGTTGGAAAGATAGATCAGCTAAAAAAAGATTAAAGTAAGCCATAATCAAAGCACTGAGTGAAGTGCAGCAGAATTTAAAAAACAAATACAAACTTGAGAACAGTGCAAGCCTCTTCTTGAGCTACTGGGATCTAGTCACAAGGCTACTGGATTTGTGGTAAAGATACAGATGACTAGCTGGTCACAGATTGAGGTGATTGCAGAGCACAGATGGGAACGAAATGTAATGAAGCTTTAGCCCTGGTGCAGAGCTGGTGCTTACAGAACAAGCTGCAAGTGGTAGTAAATTAAACAACTTACATAGTGCTAAAAGGTAAACCATCTGCAACATGGTATTTGTCTTTCAGACTAAACAATCTTCAATTAATAGACATCCCTCATATTGCTAACTCGGTCTTCACCTTCATAATGATCTCATTTTTAAAGGCTATGTACAAATTATGCCCAAAAACAAACCACAAAATTGATTTACAAGATTGCAAATATCACCAGAGGTCAATACAGAATAACACTTGATACAGGACAGTAACATGCTGCTGACTGACTGCTGTAGCTGGGGCCAATGACTGGTCATATCAAATTATACAGGGAGAGCCATTCACAACACTAAATTGGATGCAGAAGAGAGTATTTCTACAAATCATAGTTGCATATGGATAAATACTAATAATCCTGTAAATACACTTCCTACAATTGCAATTTTGGAGGAGCCACTTACTGCCTACAAAGAGAAAATGTGAAGAAAATGCAGGCGGTAACTAGAGATGTACTGGACAATATAGGTGCTGAACAGAGGTAGGCAGACAAGGAAAGTCTGTGTATGTAGACACATATGGTACTGGTTACAGGGTGTGTTCACTAATGCCAAATGTTAAAGAGTGAAGTAGACTGAATGACTTACTTCCAGCAACTGGTTTTGCGAAACATAGGCATTGACCCTAACCCTCATATCGATGCATATTCAAGTGCAAAGAAGACAACTTTGTGTGGTCAGACTGGAATCATGGTACATCATTCTTCATCACAGTGATCCAGATGACTATTCCAAACGATACAGGTGAGGGGTCCAAGCAATGTCCACTTTTAAAATGCTATGATCCAGAAAAGCACGTGAAATTTTGCAGCATCTGTAAAGAATTCACTGGCAAAAAAAAAAAAAAAAAAAAAAAAAAAAAAAAAAAAAAAAAACAGGAAGTATATATAACTGAATCAGGTGCAACCTGATAATCCAAAGAAAATAACATGCAAAAGTAGATGGAAATTCCCTGTATCTCGTCTTATAATCTTCTGCCACCTACTGCCACTCTGATGATTTTCACATGTCTGTGTTCTGACACTGACTGGCTTCGCTCAACTCTGTGGAGCTGGCTCTTCAACCACTATCACTGGTTCCAACTGGGCACAGGGAGCAGAGGCCACTGCCGAGCTCATGGTCCGAACCGAAGGGGGTGCCGCACTTCTCCACCACTTTCCCCATGCCTCTTCTTCTTGCTGATTTCTTCACATTCGCTTCATAATTTATTGCCTCTTGGATCCCATTTCCAGAATTTCTGCATGCTGTAAGGCTGCAACACAGAGAGGACACTGGCCACCTTTCTTATGGGTGCAACTGCAACTGTCATGGCTGCCAGCACACTGATTACATATCACCTGATTTTAACACTATTGTGTCATGTGCTCTATTCATTGACATTTAGTGCTGAATGCAGCTGTGAGAGGTTCCACCTTAAAAGTCAAAGCATATTAGCATATACAGCATGAAGATCATTTAGATGACATCCTCTCTGTTCTTGAAGCCTGTACTGTTCTCAGATATATCTACTGCCAGGATGAACAGTGGAGGTCTCTTCTTATCAGTTCGATCATGACACTTCTGTAGCACATTGAATCCATGGTCAAACAGTGCTTGATGCGGTCTTATCATCAAATGTCCATGGCAGCCCTTGTAGGAGGGCTGTTAGTTTTTGTATCTTCTTCTGGAGAACTGCCCTACTTGGGTATTCAGTCTGATAGCCCTCAATCTTCTTCATGGTAACATCAAGTGATTGCACATAGCTCCAGTGCGGCATTGTTATTAGCTGCAGTGACCTTGAGGGTGTACTGAAATTGCAGAATTTCCATATCATTCAATTTATCCCCTGTATACTGAATGTATACAGGTAGGATATTACAAAAGTACCTGTCACAAAGTAGCGCTACTTCTCTTCTATGTAGCTCTACACCTTCTGAATTTCACTTATATCTAGGGACAGCAAATAATGGTGTCTATTGGGTGCACTCGGCATGAGTTGACTCTACAAGTTCTAGTGGCTTCTGATCACAGACAGTGAATGCTTATAGCAGTCTTCTGTGTACTGTTTGTGCAGTCTAATTACTGTGCATTAGTTTAGCTTAATGCATCTCTCATCTGAGAACTGGAAAAGCAATTTGTCCCATCATGTAGCAGCAATAACAGCTTATATCACCAAATTGTCCAACATACCAGGCTGATAACCAGAATTTCTGCAAAAATTAACAGTACATGCAGACAGTCATAACTTTTCTCCTTTATGTAGGAGACTGAAAATCAGCTGAGAAGCTTAAGAAAACAGGTTTACATTTAACCTGCAAATCTTTACTACACATTATATTTCAACATCATTTTTCCGGACTTTTAGTCTTCACTGTTCCAAACTTTGCTCTTACAGAAAATTATGGAAAGGATGATACTGACACAACATTCTTGTACTATTGTAACAAATATTGTTGTTGTTGTTGTTGTGATCTTCAGTCCTGAGGCTGGTTTGATGCAGCTCTCCATGCTACTCTATCCTGTGCAAGCTTCTTCATCTCCCAGTACCTACTGCAGCCTACATCCTTCTGAATCTGCTTAGTGTATCTTGATCTCCCTCTACGATTTTTATCCACCACGCTGTCCTCAGATACTAAATTGGTGATCCCTTGATGCCTCACAATGTGCCCTAACAACCGATCCCTTCTTCTAGCAAGTTGTGCCACAAACTCCTCCTCTCCCCAATCCTATTCAATACTTCCTCATTAGTTATGTGATCTACCCATCTAATCTTCAGCATTCTTCTGTAGCACCACATTTCGAAAGCTTCTATTCTCTTCTTGCCCAACTATTTATCGTCCATGCTTCACTTCCATACATGGCTACACTCCATACAAATACTTTCAGATGTTCATCTTATATCCTCCTTTCAAGACACTGTCCATTCCTTTCAACTACTCTTCGAAGTCCTTTGCTGTCTCTGACAGAATGACAATGTCATAGGCGAATCTCAAAGTTTTCATTTTTCTCCATGGATTTTAATACCTACTCCAAACTTTTCTTTTGTTTCCTTTACTGCTTGCTCAATATATAGATTGAATAACATTGGGGAGAGGGTACACACCTGTCTCACTCCCTTCCCAACAGCTGCTTCCCTTTCATGCCCCTCGACACTGTAACTGCCATCTGGTTTCTGTACAAATTGTAAATAGCCTTTCGCTCCCTGTGTTTTACCCCTGCCACCTTTAGAATTTGAAAGACAGTACTCCAGTCAACATTGTCAAAAGAATTCTCTAAGTCCACAAATGCTAGAAACGTAGGTATGTCTTTCCTTAAACTATTTTCTAAGATAAGTCGTAGAGTCATTATTGCCTCACGTGTTTCGATATCTCTAAGGAATCCAAACTGATCTTCCTCCAGGTCAGCTTCTACCAGCTTTTCCAGTCGTCTGTAAAGAATTCGTGTTAGTATTTTGCAGCTGTGACTTATTAAACTGATAGTTCGGTAATTTGCACGTGTCAACATCTGCTTTCTTTGGGATTGGAATTATTATATTCCTCTTGAAATCTGAGGATATTTCGCCTGTCTCATACATCTTGCTCACCAGATGGTAGAGTTTTGTCAGGACTGGTTCTCCCAAGGCCGTCAGTAGTTCTAATGGCATGTTATCTACTCCCGGGTCCTTGTTTCGACTCACATCTTTCAGTGCTCTGTCAAACTCTTCATGCAGTATCGTATCTCCCATTTCATTTTCATGTACATCCTCTTCCATTTCCATAATATTGTCTTCAAGTACATCGCCCTTGTATAGACCCTCTATATACTCCTTCCACCTTTCTGCTTTCCCTTCTTTGTTTAGGACTGGGTTTCCATCTGAGCTCTTGATATTCATACAAGTGGTTCTCTTTTCTCCAAAGGTCTCTTTAATTTTCCTGTAGGCACTATCTTACCCGTAGTGATATAAGCCTCTACTTCCTTACATTTGTCCTCTAGCTATCTCTGCTTAGCAATTTTGCACTTCCTGTCGATCTCATTTTTGAGACGTTTTTATTCCTTTTTGTCTGCTCCATTTACTGCATTTTTATATTTTTTCCTTTGATCAATTAAATTCAGTATTTCTTCTGATACCCTAGGATTTCTACTACCCCTCGTCTTTTTACCTATTTGATCCTGTGCTGCCTTCACTACTTCATCCCTCAGAGCTACCCATTCTTCTTCTACTGTATTTCTTTCCCCCATTCGTGACAATTATTCCCTTATGCTCTCCCTGAAACCCTGTACAGCCTCTGGTTTAGCCAGTTTACCCAGGTCCCATCTCCTTAAAATCACACCTTTTTGCAGTTTCTTCAGTTTTAATCTACAGTTCATAACCAATAGATTGTGGTCAGATTCCACATATGTCCCTGGAAATGACTTACAATTTAAAACATGGTTCCTAAATCTCTGTCTCACCATTATATAATCTATGTGAAATTCTGTCAGTATCTCCAGGCTTCTTCCATGTATACAGCCTTCTTTTACGATCCTTGAACCAAGTGTTAGCTATGATTAAGTTGTGGTCCGTGCAAAATTCCACCAGGCGGCTTCCTCTTTCATTCCTTAGCCCCAATCCATATTAACCTACTACGTTTCCTTCTCCTCCTTTTCCTACTCTCGAATTCTAGTCACCCATGACTATTGAATTCTGCAGAGCTAGTTGGCATATAAACTTGTACTACTGTAGTAGGCATGGGCTTCGTGTCTATCTTACCCACAATAATGTGTTCATTATGCTGTTTGTAGTAGCTTACCCGCAGTCCTATTTTTTTATTCATTATTAAACCTACTCCTGCATTACCCCTATTTGATTTTGTCTTTAAAACCCTGTATTCACCTGACCAAAAGCCTTGTTCCTCCTGCCACCGAACTTAACTAATTCCCACTCTATCTAACTTTAACCTATCCATTTCCCTTTTTAAATTTTCTAACCTACCTTCCTGATTAAGGGATCTGACAATCCATGCTCCGATCTGTAGAACGCCAGTTTTCTTTCTCCTGGTAACGATGTCCTCTTGAGTAGTCCCTGCCTGGAGATCCGAATGGGGGACTATTTTACCTTCGGAATATTTTACCCAAGAGGACGCTATCATCATTTAACCATACAGTAAAGCTGCATGCCCTTGGGATAAATTATGGCTGTAGTTTCCCCTTGCTTTCAGCCGTACACAGTACCAGCACAACAAGGCTGTTTTGGTTAGCGTTACAAGGCCAGATCAGTCAATCATCCAGACTGTTGCCCCCGCAACTACTGAAAAGGCTGCTGCCCCTCTTCAGGAACCACATGTTTGTCTGGCCTCTTAACAGATACCCCTTCCGTTGTAGTTGCACCTACGGTACGGCTATCTGTATCGCTGAGGCACGCAAGCCTCCCCACCAACGGCAAGGTCCATGGATCATGGGGGAGGGGGGGGGGATCCATGGTTCATATAAGGCTTCTCATATCTGAAATTCGTATCAAAATTAATCAAAACTGATGAAATAAAAAATGTACTTTTTTGAACTGATTGCTATATGTGCAATTTAAATATCTCATTCTTGAAACAAAAATAAGCTTAGAAATCATTTCAGAGAATCGTATCATCAATTACTTTGTTACAAAAAAAATGGTTCAAATGGCTCTGAGCACTATGGGACGCAACTGCTGAGGTCATTAGTCCCCTAGAACTTAGAACTAGTTAAACCTAACTAACCTAAGGACATCACAAACATCCATGCCCGAGGCAGGATTCGAACCTGCGACCGTAGCGGTCTTGCGGTTCCAGACTGCAGCGCCTTTAACCGCACGGCCACTTCGGCCGGCACTTTGTTACAGTTCTCACCATAAAAAAAAATGTGCTTTGACAATTTGCCATACTTTTTGAAACCAGTGTCATCAGCAGTGACACTTTTCATTTGCTTTTTATTTATCAGCAAAAACATTAATTACAAACAGTTTTATTCCAAGCTCACATTGCTTTACATGGCTAAAGTTGTGTTAACAAACAAGAATTTCTAATTTCCTCCATTTTTTCATCTGAAACATCTTTAACAAGAAAATTTCCTGTTACAACTACTGAGATTATTCACAACAGTATTTGCCCAGTTTTCGAAATATTTCATACACTGACAAAAACTACGTACATTCTTATTGTATAGATTTTGCTCTAATAACAGACTCATTAAGAAAACTAGCTTATATTATGAAGCCTGTCAGCTGTTTCTGATTCTCCACGTCAGTGCAGTACACTAATAAGTGTTCTGTATTGAAAAAAAATAATTGGTTCATTGGTGTGTGGGGTTGAAGGAAGCAGACTACAAAGGTCATCGATTCAGAAAAATAAATACAACAGTCTATGCGTTATCGGCAGAGTTAATCCACTGAAATGAATGTTACATGAAAATACAAAGCTACTTATAAACTGTTGCTCTTGAGTATGTAATTCTCAAGCAAATTACATAAAGTTGTTACTTAAAGATCAACTTCCAGGCTAATAATGGAAACCAGTGTCACGATGTTTGTCCTGCCATCACACCAATCTATCTCCATAGTCCCTGGCAATCAGCATCATACAGTATTAGTTGGTTAAGATAGTAAGAATTGGAACACTTCTCTCTGAAAACTTACTCATACTCTGAGGAGAACTTACCTACAATTTTAGTTTCAGCCATGTTTTCAGGGAATTTATGTAAAGTTACTCATTACCATCAACTGAAGACCCCAAAAACTGCACAAGCAGCCTAGGTGCTATGACACACTGTGAGTTGATGTAATAATGCACATGAGATTAAAAATTTCAGTAACAGACAATTTTGAATTTCATGAAGGCTGAGTCAAACAGCTCCTTGCCATAAAGGCGAATTAAGGGTTCACTGCCTGCCACCATAGAGCACTATATGCTGTAGACATCAGCTAAGTGCAACCGATCAGATCACTCGACCAGCATTAAGTTTTCCTGTCCCTAGATGAATGTCCAAGTTTCTTACATTACACATTTTTAATCATAGTGTTGCCTTCTGATTGCTATGGGAGTTCTTACACATGCTGTGCACTTGTTACAAATTGCAGGTGGTGTAAAAATAGGTAACAAAACAAATTTCGCTTCCTATCAGAACAGCATTTTTCTCTTTTCTGCTTCAACTCACAGAATTGAAGTAGAGTCATAAGATTAAACCTCTTTCTGGGTCTGATCCCTGAATATTGTGATGGTTTGCTGACTGATAATTCTGAGGGTTCTGCCTCAGAGACTGAAGACAAAGAAACATGACTATAAGGAGAGGTGGCTTGAGGCAAATTGACAATAATGTAGAGTGCTCTGAGGAGATTGTATGGACGGTGACTTCTGGCTCTGTGCCAGATGTGCACAGTGTAATCTAATTGCCTTGCTGTTCAGTACAACAGTGCAATATGCACAGGCTGCAAGGGTAAGACATTGAGTCTGTGTTCCTGGTTAGTATCTGAAACTGAGTGAGAGGTGCAGAAACGTGTGTACCTTTTCATGACCATTGTGTGTTGGTTATACTGTGGAACAACACAGATATTTGATACCATAAGACTAGAAAATAAATGGGTAGGAATTATCACATCATAAACATGTGAGACACACACTGCAGAAGTGACTGAAGTCCAACATTGATACAGGTGGGCTAACTGCATGTCTTTATTGAACATGATGCCCCCTTTTCACAGCAAAGTTATATGTGAATTTAATTTCCTTACCGGTATAGCACTTCCCTACTGCTGTCATATATTCCCACCTTCCTTCAATGCCCTAGTAAAACACACCCACATGCTGCTGTGAAAGATGGATTTAAGCACCACAGAGGATTGTACAAACATACCATCAGTTGGCCATCATACACATTCCCATATGAAGGACATAATAATAGTCATCTCAATGCAGAGAAGCAACTAAAAGAGTTAGGAAAAAAAGTAAATCACCTGGTCCAAATGGAATGAAAACTCGATTATACAGGGAGTGCTCTATGGTACTATCTTTTACTTAGCTCGTATTTATCACCAACATTTCACCCAGCACAAAACCCCAGTGACTACAATAAAGTGCAGATGATTCCCGTGTATAAGGAGGGAAAAGAACAGACCCACAAGGTTACAGACCAACATCCTTAACATCAGTTTGCCACATATTCATAAGTCAAATATGATAAATTTCTTTGAGGCTGAAGAGTTTCTGTCTACAGTTAAGCATGGATTACGAAAGAATAATTAATGCAAAACTCAAATGCTCCTTTCCTCACATGATATCCCGCAAGCCATGTATGAAGAACAACAAGCAGATTCCATATTCTTAGATTTCTGGAAAGCATTTAATACAGTCCCCACTGCAGACTGTTAACGAAGGTACCAGTAGGCACAATAGCTTGCCAGATATGTGAATAGCTCGAAGTTTCTTAAGTAACAGAAACGAGTAACTGTCCTTGATGGTGAGTGTTCATCAGAGACAAGGGTATCGTCAGGTGTGCGCCAGGGAAGTGTGTTAGGACCACACTTATTCTCTACATATGCAAATGATGTAACAGACATCGCAAGCAGAAATCTCCAGCCCTTTGCTGATGATGTTGAGATGTATGGGAAGGTGTCACCATTGAGTAACTGTATGAGGATATAAGATAACTTAGACAAAATTTCTAGTTGGTGCAAAAAATGACAACTTGCTCCAAATTTGGATAAATTTAAGTTTATGCAAACGTCCAGGATATGCAATCCCAAAGGTTACAATATGGTATTAGTAGTGTACTGTTTCAGACAGTCACATTTATTAAATATTCAGGGGTAACATCGAAAAGTGACAGTAAAGGGAATGAGCATATAAGGATGGTAGTGGGGAAGGTGAATGGTCGACTGCACGTAGAACATTGGTGTGACCAATTAATGAGTACTGCTCAAGTGTCTAGGATCCCCCCAAGGTCAGAATAAAGGAAGAAATCGATGCAATTCACTACAGGGCCACTACATTTGTTATCTGTAGGGTCAATCAACACGCAGGTGTTATGGATATGCTTCATGAACTCAAATGGGTTGGCCTGCGTGTCTCATTGATACAGATAGTCACACCATAGCTGCAACTGCAATGGAGAAGTATCTCTGTAGAAACCAGACAAAAATGTGGTTCCTGAGGACAGCCAGCAGCATTTCCAGTAGTTCCAGGAGACAACATCTGGATGATTGCTTAATCTGATCTCATAACGTTACACAACATACCCTTGCTGTGCTGGTACTGCAAACAGTTGAAAGCATGGGCAAATTACAGCTATTATTTCTCTGGGGAGCATACAGCTCCTCTGCATAGTTAAATGGTGATGGCACTCTCTTGGGTGAAATATTCCAGAGGTAAAATAGTCCCTCATTTCAGTCTTCAGGCACGACTACTTAGCAGGATGTTGTCATCAAGAAAAACAACATGAGCTTTCTAGGGGTTGGAGTACGTAAAGTTATATCCCTTAATCAGATAGGCATGTTAAAGAATCTGAAAAGGAAAATGGTTTGGTACCGATTTCACATATAGGGAATTAATGAAGCACGGTGGCAGGAATAATAGGCTTTCCTGTTACACGAGTACAGTTATCAACAAAAAACCAAATAGGAGGTAATGAAGAACTAGGTACAATAATGAATAAGAAAACAGGATTGGGTGTAAGCCTCTATCAGCCTAGTGATCACATAATCGTTGTCATTACAGACATTAAGGCAATGCCCGCTATGGTAGTACAAGTGTATATGGAAATTTTGGAAATTTGTGGTAAGTTCCCATGGGACCAAACTGCTGAGGTCATCGGGCCCTAGGCTTACACACTAATTAATCTAACGTAAACTAACTTATGCGCATGGACAAAACACACACACACACACACACACACACACACACACACACACACACACACACACACACACCTATGCCCAAGGGAGGACTTGAACCTCCAACGGGGGAAGCCATGCAAACTGTGTCAAGACGCCTCAGGCCACACGGCTACCCTGTACAACAGTGTGTATGGCAACTAGTGGTTTTTAAGATTGATAGAAAACGTACTGGAATCAGAAATGTTGCACAGATATTTAAATGAGACCAAAAACTAATTGTGTTGAGTGAATGCATTTGGTAGCAGGGAAAGGAAGAGAACAAAATATAGGAGGAGGTCATAGACCAGTAGGATTTTACACACAGCATAATTCTGTCATCGCTAACTCTTGGTTTAATAAGATTCATGAATGATGACTCTACACGTGGAAGAGACTTGGAGAAATGGCAAGGTTTCAGACTGATTATGCAAGGGTGCGATAGATATTTTGTCACCTGATTTTACATTGTGAAACATTTCCATGGCAAGATATGAGGTTTGAACCTATTTTATTGCTTATGAGTACAAATTAAAACTTGAGGAATGACACGTATGTGGCAACTTATGGACATGGGACATGAATAGATTGAAAAGGATCAGAGACTGTTGGGAGTTTCAGAAGGAGCATTAGGCAATGTTCATCCGGAACATGGGAAGAGAATACAGTTGAAGAGGAAGGGTAGCTTTGAGACATGAAATAGTGCAGGAAGCAGAAGATCAAATACGCACAAAACAAAACACTGGATAACACAGGGCATCTTGACTTCAATTTACAAAAGAAGAAAATATCAAAATGTGACAAATGAAGCAGGCAAAAGGGAATAATGACATCTAAAAAATGAGACTGGCAAAAGATGTAAAGATGACAGGCAGGAATGGCTAGGGGGCAAATGTAAAACTGTACAGTCCAGTCACATTAAAGTGACAATCTGTAAAAAGCCTGAATGACCATTTTTTGCAGTGCGGAAAAGCAGGAAGAAAATCATTCAAATTCTGAAAGATACCAACAGGGATGTGGAGCCATGCCAACTCCAATACAGCAGCCAGATAAGTAGGTGTTTTAGTTGAGGATCCATGGCGCAAATAAACCAATTGAGGTGGTCCCACGGATTTGCTATCGGGTTTAAATACAACTTGTTTGGTGGCCAGGAGATCATGGTAGACTCATCCTGGTGCTCTTCAAACCATATGAGCTGTGTGACATGTGCACTATCCTGTTGGTAGGTGCCATAATGCCAAGGAATAGATAAGTGTAGGTGTGGACATGGTCCCTGAGAATGGATGCCTACTTGCATTGCTCCACTGTGCCCTTCAGGATGACAAGATCACTCTGGGAATGACACAAAAACATTCTCCAGACCTCCCTCCTCCAGGGTGGACCCTTCTCACAACTGTTGCAGTGTCATACATGCCACTGGCTATCTATCTGATGGAGCTTAAAACATAATTCATCTGAAAGGACTACATGTTGCCACTCATGAGGAGAATATGGAATTCCTCAGAAACTTTGCTCAGTGGAACAGGGGTCAAAGTAAGGTATTTCCGAGGTACTTCATGCACCTTTTACCACGTGATATCTTCAGAAGACATGGTGGCTCAATGGTTAGCATCATGGCTTCTTAATTTTGCACTCTGTGTTTGAAACCCCATTATTACTTATTTTCGGTTTTATTTATGTACCCATGCCTGTAGAACATTACTCTATGAATGTTTTCCATTATACGCTGCTATAACATTGTTCTTATTTGTCTACTAATTTGTATGTCAAGTGAATTAATTTTAAAAAAGAATAAAATTGTTTGAAATTATTTTTGTGAAATTCCTGTAGTGTATCTTGATTCGTAAGTGCAAGTGCCAGTTTTCAGAAAAATAACCCATAATGCATGGTTTGCTGCAAAATTATTGCCAACACGCGAAATCTTAACTAGTGTTATTGATGTTTCTTTCCTGAGTGAGATTCATACATAGAAATGCCACTTTGTTAAACCTACCTTCACGTGACACTTGTGCCATTCAGAAAATCTGTATTTTGAATGTTTCTGAGATTAGTCTCATCCATGGAAATGCACAAAATCCTCCTGAAGAAAAACAACATGAATAACACATAAGAAATTGAAAAAGATTGTAACCCCTCAACGTACCACACACGTTACATAATACATGTGTGTGACGTATTGTTATATCCAGTTGTGATTTTACAATTAATATGCCTTTATGCTCCTAATTTCATAAGAAAGATACTTTCAGTAACCTACTACGGACATGGGTAGATAAAATAAATAAAAACATAAAAATAAATAAAAACAATAAAATAAATAAAAACAATCATTAGTTTTCAAATACAGAGCGCAAAATTACGAACGATGACCTTAACCACTGAGCCACTATATATTCTGAAGATATTCCTTGTTAAAAGGTACATGAAGTACGTTAAAAAACATGACTTTTTTCCGAAACAATCAACTATCTACTGATAAGCAGAGACAAGCGTTCGCTTATTTTGACTCCTCTTTTGCTGAGCAAAGTTCATGGGAAGTCAGGTGATGGCACTTGCTGTTTCTCCTTACCAGTGGAAGTCCAGTTGCGGTGGTGGCATGCTAATTCCAGCTTTTGTCGCCAATAAACAGCACTCGGCATAGGTGCATGAACCAGGTACCTGCTGCTCTCTTTCCACATAACAACAACGATTTCACAGTTTCCTGCATCCTCAGAACGTGCTTTACATACCCTCTACTGCCAGTTCTACCACCTGTCTTTGTGACATTGGTGGTGGTGGTGATGATGATGATGTTTAGTTTGTTGGGTGCTTAACTGCGCAGTCATCAGCACCACTAGAAAGCCCCATTTTTTACACAGTCCAATTTAGCCATTGCCATGAATGATGATGATGAAATGAGAAGTACAAAACAAATACATAGTCCCTGGGCACAGAAAATCCCCACCCGGCCAGGAATAGAACCCAGGATCCTGTGATTCAGAGGCAGCAACACTAGCCACTGGACCATGAGCTGTGGACAAACATAGGCAGGGGTCACATTAATGTGATGATACCATGCATAACCACAAGAAGCATAGATACTCCTTATAGCAAGATTAAAGACACCTTTGCATAAAAGTAGAGAAGATATGAAACACAGGCTGGCAATGGCAATAAAACACATCTGAAATACTGGAATGGAATTTGTTAACATTTAACTTAAATTTAGCTCTAAGGATATCTTTTCTGAAGCTGTTTGTCTGCAGTGTAGCCTTGCATAAAAGTGAAATGTGGGTGATAGGCCATTCACACAGAACAGAATGGAAAAGAAGCTTTTAGAATGTGATGCTACAAGAGAATGCTGATGATTGGATGTCAGGATTGAACAAAAATAAAGAGGCACTGAATGAAATTGGGAAAACTAGAAATTTATGGCACAACACATCTGGTTGAAAGAACACATTTGATGCATCCTCAAGGAATTGTCAATTTGGTAATGGAACAAAGTGTGGAGCATAAATATTGATGAAGGAGACCAAGGTTTGAATACAATAAGCAGGTTCAAATGGATGAAGGTTGTGATAGGTGTGCAGTGATGATGACACACACAATAGAGTAACATGGAGGGGTGTATCAAATTAGCCTTCAAACTGAGGACCATGACAACCACAACAACAACAATAACAAGTCATTATTATCGAACAGATACTGTCAGAAACATTAAACATTAAGCTAATATTCATTAATATCGTAACTTTTAGTTTTATATCTCTTCCACTGGGGGTGTTTTCAAATGGAGAATTGAGGACGACATTGTTCCCACAAGTCGAAGAAGGAAAACAGTCCACTCAGAGCTCAGAATGCCTGAGCAAATCTAGCTAAATTGAGCTGAAACTGGTATCCCTGATATTGCTCAATAACAATAATGCTTGTTTAACAAGTATTTTGCCTCAATATTCATTCTTGTAATCCACTTGCAGCTCACTTCAATGAGCTAACCGCCGTATGCTTCACGTCTGCTGTGCAGCGAGCTACCTTAATTTAAGTATTAACTGTATTTTTCTTACTTGTCACTTCTTCTTCCGTGTGTTTTTGCTTTTAGGAAGCTTTAATTGTCGAGTGCTACTAATAGTGTTCCATAGATTTCGTGTTTGTTTTGAATACAGTCAGAGAAAGTCCCTTTAGTCAACCATAGTGCCAGTAGTGCTAGTGTTTGTTTTCAATACAGGTCAGAGACAGGTAGTGCAATTTTCATTGTTTTCTACTAGAAGTGGCTAGCAATCACAGTTTAGTCAATAATCAGCCGCCTTTAGTGAATTAGCAGTCTAGTTAAAAGTTGATTAAGTCTCTTCAGTAAATTGATTCCTTAGGATGGATAGGATGTGTGACTGCTGTGTACGGATGCAGGAGGAGCTGGCCACTCTTCGCGAACAGCTGAGCGTGTTGATGGCCGTGGTCAGCCATCTTCAGGTTGCTGCCTCGGAGTGTAGCGGCAGTGGGGAGTCTGGTGCGTTGCAAGGTACACCCCAGTTGTTACATGCTTCACCCACTGTCCCTGCTGTCGAGACACCTTCGCGGGTACCGGGCGCAGTTGGGCCACCCTCTCCCTAAGGGGAGTGGCAGGTTCAGTGGCGTTCGCGGCACACGAGGCGGAGGGTAAATGTAGAGGTTGGCCGTGTGGCATCGCCCGCTCTGCCTGTGAGTGGACATGTGGCTGCTCCTTCAGCAAGGCCCGAGCAGGCACACGGGTGGGAGGGGTTTATTAGTTATTGGGAGCTCCAACGTTAGGCGGGTGATGGAGACCCTTAGGGAAATAGCGGAAAGGTCGGGGAAGAAAGCCAGTGTTCACTCTGTCTGCTTGCCGGGAGGTCTCATCCGAGATGTTGAGGAGGCCCTATCGGCGGCGATAGAGCACTGGGTGCACCCGACTGCAAATTGTAGCTCATGTCGGTACCAATGACTCCTGCCGTCTGGGTTCAGAGGTCATCCTCAGTTCGTACAGGCGGTTGGCGGAATTGGTGAAGGCAGAAAGCTTCGCTCGCGGGCTGGAATCAGAGCTAACTATTTGTAGTATCGTTCCCAGAAGCGATCGCGGTCGTCTGGTTTGGAGCCGAGTGAGGCTCAGACGATTCTGCGGAGAGCTGGGGTGCAAATTTCTCGACCTCCGCTATTGGGTGGAGAAATGTAGGGTCCCCCTGAATAGGTCAGGCGTGCATTACACGCCGGAAGCGGCTACAAGGGTAGCGGAGTACGTGTGGAGTGCACATGGGGTTTTTTAGGTTAGAGAATTCCCTCCCTAGGCCCGACAAGACGCCTCCTGAGATGCGGCAAGGTAGGAGTAGGCAAAATGCAACAGGGAATAACAATATTAATGTGCTAATAGTAAACTGCAGGAGCGTCTATAGAAAGGTCCCAGAACTGCTCTCATTACTAAATGGTTACAACGCCCATATAGTACTAGGGACAGAAAGTTGGCTGAAACCAGACGTAAACAGTAATGAAATCCTAAACTCAGATTGGAATGTATACCGCAGACACAGGCTGGACAGTGAAGGGGGAGGCGTGTTTATAGCGGTAAGAAGTGCAATAGTATCTAAGGAAATTGACGGAGATCCGAAATGTGAAATGATTTGGGTGAAGGTCACGGTTAAAGCAGGCTCAGACATGGTAATTGGATGTCTCTATAGGCCCCCAGGCTCAGCAGCTGTTGTGGCTGAGCACCTGAAGAATAATTTGGAAAATATTTCGAGTAGATTTCCGCACCATATTATAGTTCTGGGTGGAGATTTTAATTTGCCGGATATAGACTGGGACACTCAAACGTTCATAACGGGTGGCAGGGACAAAGAATCCAGCGAAATTTTTTTAAGTGCTTTATCTGAAAACTAAATTGAGCAGTTAAACAGAGAACCGACTCGTGGCGATAACATATTAGACCTTCTGGTGACAAACAGACCCGAACTATTTGAAACAGTTAATGTGGAACAGGGAATCATCGATAATAAAGCGGCTACTGCATCGATGATTTCAGCTGTAAATCGAAATATTAAAAGAGGTAGGAAGATTTTTCTGTTTAGCAAAAGTGACAAAAAGCAGATTACAGAGTACCTGACGACTCAACACAAAAGTTTTGTCTCAAGTACAGATAGTGTTGAGGATCAGTGGACAAAGTTCAAAACCATTGTACAACATGCGTTAGATGAGTATGTGGTACAACAACCGAGTTAGAAAACTGCTGCGGAACCAAAGGGAACTTCACAGCAAACATAAACATAGCCAAAGACCTGCAGACAAACAAAAATTACGCGAAGCGAAATTTAGTGTGAGGAGGGCTATGCGAGAGGCGTTCAATGAATTCTAAAGTAAAGTTCTATTTACTGACTTGGCAGAAAATCCTAAGAAATTTTGGTCTTATGTCAAAGCGGTAGGTGGATCAAAACAAAATGTCCAGACACTCTGTGACCAAAATGGTACTGAAACAGAGGATGACAGACTAAAGGCCGAAATACTAAATGTCTTCTTCCAAAGCTGTTTCACAGAGGAAGACTGCACTGTAGTTCCTTCTCTAGATTGTCTCACAGATGACAAAATGGTAGATATCGAAATAGACGACAGAGAGATAGAGAAACAATTAAAATCGCTCAAACGAGGAAAGGCCGCTGGACATGATGGGATACCAGTTCGATTTTACCCAGAGTATGCGAAGGAACTTGCCCCCCTTCTTGCAGCGGTGTACCGTAGGTCTCTAGAAGAGCGAAGCGTTCCAAAGGATTGGAAAAGGGCACAGGTCATCCCCGTTTTCAAGAAGGGACGTCAAACAGATGTGCAGAACTATAGACCTATATCTCTAACGTCGATCAGTTGTGGAATTTTGGAACACGTATTATGTTCGAGTATAATGGCTTTTCTGGAGACTAGAAATCTAGTCTGTAGGAACCAGCATGGGTTTCGAAAAAGACGGTCGTGTGAAACCCAGCTTGCGCTATTCGTCCACGAGACTCAGAGGGCCATAGACACGGGTTCACAGGTAGATGCCGTGTTTCTTGACTTCCGCAAGGCGTTCGATACAGTTCCCCACAGTCGTTTAATGAACAAAGTAAGAGCATATGGACTATCAGACCAATTGTGTGATTGGATTGAGGAGTTCCTAGACAACAGAATGCAGCATGTCATTCTCAATGGAGAGAAGTCTTCCGAAGTATGAGTGATTTCAGGTGTGCCGCAGGGGAGTGTCATAGCACCGTTGCTATTCACAATATACATAAATGACCTGGTGGATGACATCGAAGTTCACTGAGGCTTTTTGCAGTTGATGCTGTGGTGTATCGAGATGTTGTAACAATGGAAAATTGTACTGAAATGCAGGAGGATCTGCAGCGAATTGACGCATGGTGCAGGGAATGGCAATTGAATCTCAATGTAGACAAGTGTAATGTGCTGCGAATACACAGAAAGATAGATCCCTTATCATTTAGCTACAATATAGCAGGTCAGCAACTGGAAGCAGTTAATTCCATAAATTATCTGGGAGTACGCATTAGGAGTGATTTAGAATGGAATGAGCATATAAAGTTGATCGTCGGTAAAGCAGATGCCAGACTGAGATTACTTGGAAGAATCCTAAGGAAATGCCAATCGAAAACAAAGGAAGTAGGTTACATTACGCTTGTTCGCCCACTGCTTGAATACTGCTCAGCAGTGTGGGATCCGTACCAGATAGGGTTGATAGAAGAGATAGAGAAGATCCAACGGAGAGCAGCGCGCTTCGTTACAGGATCATTTAGTAATCGCGAAAGCATTACGGAGATGATAGATAAACTCCAGTGGAAGACTGCAGGAGAGAAGCTCAGTAGCTCGGTACGGGCTTTTGTTAAAGTTTCGAGAACATACCTTCACCGAAGAGTCAAGCAGTATATTGCTCCCTCCTACGTATATCTCGTGAAGACACCATGAGGATAAAATCAGAGAGATTAGAGCCCACACAGAGGCATACCGACAGTCTTTCTTTCCACAAGCAATACGAGACTGGAATAGAAAGGAGAACTGATAGAGGTTCTCAGGGTACCCTCCGCCACACACCGTCAGGTGGCTTGCGGTGTATGGATGTAGATGTAGATGTAGATGTAGGTGTAGATGAAGATGTAGATCCTTTTCCAGAGAGATCCTATCAACCACACAAAATGGGGAGTGGAACTAGTACATTCGTTCTCCGAAAGGCGTTATGTTCTTGCACAGAGCAACTTAGGAACCTACTGATGCCAGCAAAGAGTTTCTTGTAACAAAGAAGCTGTATCACACTAGATCTCTGGTCTCATGCCAACCATAAGAACTGGATCAGGAACTTTAACAATGCTGTAGTATTTATGGTAGTGACTTCTTGGATGTACACCTGCATGTTTACAACTAAAAGTAGGTGCTCTAAAAATGTCAACTAATGACCAGTGTAGCTAGAAGGTGGGAAAGAGTAGACAAAGAATGAAAATGACTGAGGCAGAAACTCACCAGTATGTGAAGCAGGTACAACAAGTTAAACTATTAACAGCAGCCTAAAAGTTGCAGTTTGGAGGCTTTGAGCAATCACCTGATTCAACTGCATAAATGACTGAGAAAACGACAAAAGTGTCACTTCATTCCCACGTGTGTACATGCCCCTTAGTAACAGTGAGGAAATTTGATCAATCTCCAATACATCAAAATGCTGCAATTTCATAAGTGAAATATATGATGCAAGACCCTAAAAATCTCATTCTAAAATCCGTCTGAAAATTACTTGGAAGAAATGTTTGGAAAACTTCCCAAAACATACAGTGTAACATCTTTAAAAAAAATCCCTCAGATGTTTTTATTTTAACCTAAATATCTACTGGTTTTGGTTGTGGACCATCTTCACGAGAGTGAACAAGTACAAAATGGAATAAAAGTACAAAATGGGGCTAGTAATGTACACAAAAAGATATAAAATTTGTAATAGGTACATAACCATAATGAATACTTCCAATGTAAAACAGATCATGTGACTACATCATTTCTTTTATGGCTTATAGAAAATCCAAAACGACATTATAGATATAAGAAAAGAACACATCTTGTACCATAAAAGTCTAACAGAGGTGTGCTAAATATAACAAAAGTTGATGTAGCGCTGTACAAAGAAGTAAGAAACTAAAGAGGTGAGAGCTATACAGCATAACCTCTGTAATATAAGCCAAGGACCATATCAAAACACCTTCTACATATACTGTTCAGCCTACTTAATAGTCAGTATGTCCTCATTCGGCATGGGTAACAGTAGCGAACCATCATGGCATGGAAGTAATGAGGCCTTGGTAGGTGGCTGGAGAGAACTGGAACCACACCTGCACACACAATTACCCGTAAAATCAGGAAGACAGGAACCTGAGCTCTGACGCCATGTCCTATCACGTCCCAGATATTTTTGATCAGATTCAGACCTGGCAAGATGGATGGTCAACACATCAGTTGGAACATGAATCTGTGTTCTTCGAACCACTCCATCACACTCAGAGAATTGTGAAATGGTGCACTATGTTGTTGAAAAATGCCACTGCCATCAGGAAACGATCGGCATAAAGGGGTATACGTGGTCTGGAATGAGTGTATGATACTCCTAGGCTGTCACGGCGCCTTACACAAGCTCCACTGGACCCATGTGTGCCCACATCAATGTTCCCAAGACCACAATGGAGTCGCAGCCAGCTTGCCTCTGTCCCGCTGTATAAGTGTCTAGGACTGTTTCCCTAGATGATGACAGATCTGTGACCTCCCATAGGCATGGTGATGAAGATATCGGGATTCGTCAGACCATGTAATGCTCTGCCAATGCACCAACGTCCAGTGCCCATGGTCACATGCCCATTTCAGTCATAGTTGCTGATGTGATGTTACATTGGCACATGCATGAATTGTTGGCTGCAGAGGCTCATTGTTAGGAGTGTTCGGTGCACTGTTTGTTCAGACTCACTCATACTCTGCCCAGCATTAAAGTCTGATGTTAGTTCTGCTACAGTTCACTGCTGTTCTGTTTTACCAGTCTGACACCTGTAATGAGAGGTAGCTGCTCAACCCCATGACGACTGGATGTGGTTTCACTTTGGTTTTGGCATGTGCTTAAGACATCCACCACAGCATTCCTTTAACACTCAAAATGTCATGCTGTTTCCATAATGCTAATGCCAAACCTCCAGGTCATCACAATCAGCCTTCAGTCGAACTCTTAGAGATCGTGCACCTTCCCCATTTTACACAACAGCACACTCATTGATAATGTAATGTATGCAAAGTACATCTACATGCACAGTGCATGAATTATCAGTGAGTGTGCTGTCTAGGTGTAGAATGGAGAAAGAGATCATAATTATCTACACTGTAGTATTGCACACTGTAACATTACTAGCCCACTATGTGCACAGGGTGTATACACAGAGAAGGAAAAAAATCCCCAGAATTTTCCCACATTTCCCGGTTAAAAATACATTTTCTCCCAGGTGAAAAAACACTTTTTCCATGTTACGTGGCAGTTTATTTTCCCTTGGAACTTATCAATCCTTTGAATATTTATGGTTTTATACATGAGCATAGAATTTCTCGGCACCTTAGAAAACAAAACTCAAGGAAAGAAAAACACGTTTTGTAAAGATCTTTGATTTGCAGCAACATGTATTCTGCATATTTTCGTATTACGAAAGTATGAATTCAAATTCCACCAAACATCGCATGTTACCTTCCGAATCATTGAAATCGCGATTGCGATGCGCTTTTGTAAGCCAGTCACAACTCATTTCACGCTATCTCGCCAGCTGATGACAGCGGATATTCGAAGTATACGAGACGTGATATGGTCTGCCAATACTAATGTAACTGTTCAGTAGTGCGAACTCAAGTTAACGGTATAAACTAAGATACATAGTGTTGCTACATGGTAAACAAAGATTTCACATTTAATATTGCTCTCTAAGGTTAATAAGCTGCAAGAGAAGCGAAACTTTCGCATATAATGTTAGTATGTTTTGCGCGAGTTACACTTTAAGATACATCACACATGTGTCCGTAAGATTTTTAATAATGGCGCAAGTGTCTGATCTTCTGGGCTTGAAATTCTTCTAAATGGCTCGTCATCAAAGAGTTGATTTTTAAATGAGAGTCAAATGCTCTGTGATTTAAGTAATTCATTTTACTTTCTCGCACATAGTTCAAATTCCGCAAAAGGAAATTTGATTTGAAATCAATGCTTTTCAAACCACCACTCGCAATATTTTCCCGTGAAGCAGTTTCGTTTCAGCAGTTGCCACAGAGCGCCAGATGACATGCGCCACAATGCTTACACAGATACGATGACGTAGGAAGCCTGTATGTTCGTACTTGTAAAACATTAAAAGATTAAAACATTAAAAGAAAAAAGACATCAGAGGATACTTCAAGAGCATTGGAATTTCGTGAACCGTACAAAATGTGCACATTTAAAATGCATACTTAAAGGGCACATTCGTATGTTCAGATTCCCAATGAAGTAGGCCCCAACCTGATATTAAGCTTTCCAGTGTGGTTTTCGGGATGTAAATTTTTTTGGAGTACCAGTACTGTAATAGCTCATGTTTGGTTCTTTATTATGGCATAATGCCATACGTGATAGAAGATTACAGAGTGCACTCTAGCCTATAGTATGGAATTAAACACTTTGTTTCAAATACATTGACTGCCTCAGTGGAAAAGATTAATAAAAACCGGATTTTTTTAGCAAACTGACAAAAATAACTTCACTGTTCTGTAAGGCGATTTATGCTTGTCTGTCAGAAACGTGGAAATCAAATCTGAAACTAATAACATATTTTAGCCTTCCGTAATTATGTGAATCTGTTTAATTTCCTTGACAGCTTCCTGCCACAAAAATCTGTTTTGTTTTTATTTGACATGAGAGCAGTAAATGACGAGCAAACAGCAAAATCACTAAATGTAAACACGGATCATGTTGAGACTACCCACATCCTCATTATAACTGAGACTGCTCTGTGCATCAGCCCCGGATCTACGATATTTCCGAACCGGGGCACTAGTAGATAGTGGCACCCTCTCCCCAACCCTTCCCTTGAGCGTTAGGAAGACGTCAAAAATTTAAAAACTCAAATTTTCAAAAATATGTTCATCTTGTGGCGCACATCTTACTGGACAGTCTGATACATAAACATATGTGTTCGAGGAATTGTAAGACATGTTATTTGGTCTTAGGTGTGCCAAAATGCAGTGCCATGCCTCTTCACAGAGCATTCTTCAATCACACATCTCTGTATTTCGCTCTGTGGAATTGAAACGTTTATATTTTGTAATGGATGCCATCAAATTATGTTCAGGACAGTGAAAATTAAAATGTCCCGTGGTGCCTCTCCTGCTCCCAGTCGGCCTGTTTGACATCCTGCCTCTCTTTTTTCTTTCTCTTTAAAAAAAAAAAAAAAAAAAAATCTCGCAATTAATACCAGATGGGATTATTTATAACCGGGAGACCAAGAACTCTTCAGAAAATTTGCACTCTTTATTGCCTATTAGCTAATAACTTGCTGTTTTGTGTCACAAAATTAAATATAGGATATATGAAAGCAGTAAAGACATGAGACAAGAAAGACAGTACACATTACTTCAATCCATAGCTCCTAGCGTTTTTTCTCTCTAATCTTGCTACAGTTTTACATGGCTTTCTTTCCTTCCTGCCAAAGGATCTGTTACCTCATCGAAGTTCATCAAAAGTTTTGCTACATGAAAAAATCGAAATGTCCCTGTCTAATACTGAAAAAGCAGTTAATACAAATAGTACACAAGATTAGTGTGGTTCCTCAATCTGATTACGTCTATTTTCCACTGTCTGCTAGATAAAACAAAATAAGCTTCTCTAATATTGCAGCAATTTTCACACACTCCAAATAAACGAAATAGTCATTTTTATGTGGCTCAAATGGCTCTGAGCACTATGCGACTTAACATCTGAGGTAATCAGTCGCCTAGAACTTAGAACTAATTAAACCTAACTAACCTAAGGACATGACACACATCCATGCCCGAGGCAGGATTTGAACCTGCGACCATAGCAGTCGGCCGGTTCCAGATGTAGTGCCTACAACCACAAGGCCACTCCGGCCGGCTGTCATTTTTATAACACGATAGAATATAATTCAACAAAGTACCAATATCAATGCCTATTGTGCCTACATGCAAAAAGCTTTATGCTAGGAAATAGTTCCACATTTCATTCATATGCTACAGTTTCTGAAGCACGAGATCAGAAAGTAGTCGTGAAATTTTTATATAAATTTCGAATCGCCATATTCTTCCACAAATTATGTGATATCCCTGTTTCTTCTCCTTCCTCATTCTGACAGACAATCTTTTCATCACTAATTATGTAACTATGCCTGCCATTGTCAAAATTTATTCGCCAGTTAACTTCACTAACCCTGCCACGATCACCAATTTAGTCATCCTGTGATTATTTTCTGATTAGGCGTTGTTACATGTTCATACAACACGTTTTCCATGCTACTTACAGAACAGAAGTTAAGCGGCTGCTGACTCCGACTTACTAGTGTAGCGAGCTGGTCAAAAATTTTCTGTGAAAATTTAATTTTCTGGGATACAGCGAGAAGATAATACACAATCTTTCTTACCTGTTATTCCTGTTAATCGTTTATTTTCACTCTGGTAGTTTGAATCTGTGGACTTTGCTAGTAATGATAATGATGATCATTCGCAAACCCAATCAACCACATAATCAGATAGCGATTGGCATTCATCCAGTCAGCTTTACTCCCCTCAGCTCGTATAGTCCTGTCCCCTTTTGTCTGCAGGAAAGTCTATTTCTAGATGTGATGAGGATTCCCCTGACAGACACATCACATACACAATGCACAAATTCAAAAATAAACTTACGATTCAGTTAGGAATCAACAGGTATGCATTTCAAAGTCATATGAATAATCGATAGGTCCACGTGTGCTGGATGCTAGGAGCTCTGTGAAACAATGTTTTTTTCCCCTCAAGAATATGAATTTGCCACCCCCACCTCCCCGAAATCACTGTCTGGGTCAGATACCACGGTCTGGTCCCCCCCCCCCCCCCCGCCCCCCAAGCTACAACATCCGGGCCTTCTGCGCATGTGTGAATCTGCAGCTTGGGCATGCCACAAACATTTTTCCCAGTAGCATGTACCTGCTTGCTATGATTGCTTACAAAGCCAACAGCACCATTTACATAGTCAGAAGCGGGAGAAGGTACTACTCATACATGACTAAACTGTGCATGCGCATGAGCCCACTCATAACTGCTAAAATGAATCTAATGAAAACAGTTGTGACGTCATACTGGAGGCAATTTGATGTTATGAAGCATTGCATAGTCTTCCTAAAGCCTTTGAAACATTTTGCTGTTGGCAGACACTTGTATGAGCACTGTGTTTTTTTGTTGTATTTCCTTTGCAACTTCAGTTTTATTTTCTCTCGTTCATGTTTTATTACTGCAATATTATTCTGCAGTAGCGGCGTACAATAATATCCATTGTCAGAGTATCGGTTCTGACCAGAAAAAATCACAAAAAATTAACTGGAGACTAAAATAACAAAAATTTCCAGAATTCTACAAAATTCCCGTGTTTTTCCCAGATCTTGTGGTTGTCCTGGGTCGCATACACCCTGGTATATCAATCTAGGTAACAACTGACACTACTGCAAAATGAATAGCCATCTGAAATCTCATGTTGTACACTAGGGTTGCTCACCTGAGATGACTATTACTTATGGTGTGATCCTATGTTATGTACTTTTTACTTATACCATTGATTTAATAGGGTTAACTACAAGAAAATGGGTTGATATTTTTCCTTCTTATTTGTTGGTAACCTATTTATGTGCTTATTGTTCTGGTTTGTATTTTGGTACAGACATTCGCTACAACACATCTTTACTTGTAATTAATATTATCATGATTTTATTTACTCTCTCTTTTTGACTGTGCTTGTGAGAAAACGTGCTGCAGAAGATTTAGTTGAAGGATTTGAAGCATGTGCATACCATTTTCAGGTGAATCTGAATATTCAAGCTGTTCAAGTGTCCAGGGATGACCCTAATGTAAACAAGGCATTCCTAGGAGTGCTGAAAAGCAAGCTCAAAGTTGAAGGTAATCCAGAGGATCCCATGCTTATGGAGTTTGGGACATGTTGCTTACATACAGTGCATGGTACTTTTAAGACATATTGCACTAGAGTTGACTGGAGTCTTGTTTAGTTTCTGAGAGCTTCATGTAATCTATCTCAAAATTTTCCCCTCCAACACTGTTAGTTACAACAATATGACCAGCACTACTGTTTTCCCCCATTAGTTTCGTGATGTTTGGTGGGTGGAAAATAAAATGGTGTCAGTCTGGGATCAGAAAATATTTAACAGATGCCTAAACATGTGTGAAGGAGGTAGGAAGGGTATATGAAGGAACAAAAGTACGTCAAACCAAAACCTAAGGTTGCTATTGGAATTCCTAAGAGTCATAGTTACCCCTCTGGACTACCCTTGACATTGAGCTTGCTTTTCAGCTCTTTTACGAATACTTTGTCAACATTAGTGTCATCCATGAACACTTTAACAACTTGCCTTTTCATATTTATCTTACATTGGGATGCACCTGCCTCAAATCCTCCAACCAAATATTTTGCAGCACATTTACTCACAAAGACTGAAGTTAGAAACCTGCTGAAAATCTGGTCCAACGCACTATTCCAAATACATACAAATGGATCGAACTTAATCATTATGACATCACAGGCACAACAATCTCCTTTAATAGTTTAGTGAAAATGGCTCCAGTCTGTACACAATGCGTTACTTTAATTTTGACTTTTGAAGCTGGCAGTTTTATATTTGGAAACACATCTAATAAGATATTAATAAGCTGCCAAAGTCTCAAGGTGAGTGGTGTATGTCAGCAGCCAACAGACACAAATAGACTTCTGCTTTCATCACGGCATTCCCTTCCATATAATCCAGTATTGCAGTATTGTTGGGTGACATCCAGGAGTTCCTGCAGCAAGTGCTTGATGCGACTGCTTTGCGGTACCACCTGGTTACTGGAACACACCACAACAGCATGACACACTCCCTGCCTGTGCTGCAAAAATGGTTCAAATGGCTCTGAGCACTATGGGACTCAACTGCTGCGGTCATCAGTCCCCTAGAACTTAGAACTACTTAAACCTAACTAACCTAAGGACATCACACACATCCATGCCCGAGGCAGGATTCGAACCTGCGACCACAGCAGTCGCACGGTTCTGGACTGCGCGCCTAGAACCGCGAGACCACCGCGGCCGGCGCCTGTGCTGCAGCAAACTACAAATACACGGAAGCTAATTAGAAATACCATTTTTCTTCATTAAAACTGATAATTTTATTTTACAGTGCACTTGCTGAATCACAGGCACTGTCAGGATTGTCTTTTCCAGTGTTGGGATTGATTATCAGCTGAGTGCACTCAGAGGTGGTAGGCAGTACTGCTGAGGCTATGTTCGATGCAGTAGCATTGGAGCCAGGGCTATTTGTGGCAAATAGCTTTGATGTAGACACTATAGCCTTCCAAGTAGCCTTCAGCCCAGTATGCTTCTTTCCCTTATAGGGCTGAACAAGGTCTACTTGCCTATACTGCTGAGTGGAAAGTTGGTTTTAGAGAGCATGAACCAAACTGAGAATCTTTCAGATATGTCCCCTCTGCAACCTAACAAAATTCTGGATTCTCTGTACAATAAGAACTGAATCCATAATTTCAAATCCTTGAGTAAGCCACAATGTAGCACAGGCGTCACACATGAACAACCGTGTAACATGCAGCCGAGAGTTCACACAGATAGTACACCACTAAAACAAAACTAATGATCTGAGCTTTTCCTTTCTTACGTTCAACTTCCACCACACTCCCTGACCTAGATCTCTACTTGAGCAGGTCCAAAGTATGGCAATAAAATCTTCTTTATTTACTTATGACTGAAAGTTTATGTTGACTATAACCCACAGCACCCGCAGAAAAGTTAGACAGAGAGCAGAGGAATGACACAAAGAGTCACCTTGCCCCATGACCAAGGCACCTACTCCCAGTCTCCACTAACCCTTCAGCTACTTGCATTGCAATGTTCCCCTTGCAGGCTTTAGCTCTATGTTAACCAAACCAACAGTTGCATAACAACACCCAATGATTGCTTGTTAGTGTCCAAATTACACTATTTTGTGCTAACACTAACGATCTACAATCAATCTTACTCATACACAATGCAATCAGATAGATGGGTGTTTGCATGTATATATCCAAAACAATGTACCATACACAAATCCATAAACCCCTAGAATCCTTGGTTGAAGATAAATGGATTCAAATAGTCCACAAACTCCCCTAAAAAGCATGTCTCTGTGATACCATTGTGTTAACAAAGAAGGGATACACTTAAACAGATGTAAATGTAAACCACACCAAATACTCATCACAGGTCCTTGTTGGCCACATTCTCGTATATGTACAAAATCACGACACAACAACAAACCAGGGTAGGATGGTCAGGCTGCAGTGACAGGCATGCAAACCATTCTATCCTAACAACAAACCTGAAACTTCCTGGCAGATTAAAACTGTGTGCTAAACCAAGCCTCAAACACAGGACCTTTGCCTTTTGCTGGCAATTGCTCTACTGACTGAGCTACCCAAGCTTGACTCATGACCCATCCACACAGCTTTGATTCTGTCAGTACCTCATCTTCTACCTCTCAAACTTCATGGAAGGTCTCCTGCTGAACTTGCGAGAGCAGCACTCTTGGAAGAAAAGGCTGAAAGGTAGGAGATAAGGTACTGACACAATTGAAGCTGTGAGAACAGGTGATTAGTTATGCTTACGTAACTCAGTTGGTAGAGAGCTTATCCACAAAAGGCATGGTTCCATGTTCGAGTCTCAGTCATACACACAGTTTTAACCTGCCAGGAAGTTTCATATTAGTGCACACTCCACTGTGGGATGAAAATCCAATTCTAGTTCAACAAACCTCCACACAATGTGACTGGAATCGGCCAGGCTGGGCTGGCTGGTTGACTAGTCACTGCATTGGATAGAGTGAAAGGGCTGAGGGGTGCTAAACCCCATTGACAGGCAGTCTCACAGCACCAAGTTGAAGGTGAACAGTGATTGATCTATTGACTGATTACCTGAGATGGGTTATGGGACTAAATGGCGAGGTCATGAGTTCTGCGAATCTGAAGTTAGTCAGGGTCTGCTAAAAGTGGAGGGATCCAGTCAGAGTCAAACTACAAAATAATGAAAATTAAACACACACACAGAAAAAGGCATGAAAGGTGAGACCAAATCTAAAAACCGGAAATAAGGGGGAGGTTATAGGGCCACAGACAAGGAAGACTGGAAAGGAAATCCCAACCACAACAACCTGACCCTGCTCCAAGACTAAAGTAGAACCTTACATCTGGAAATAAAGACCACTTTCATGGAGGGAAACGAGGACCAGTTCAACCAGTTTAAGGAATCAGAAAGAGTATACTTAGCACAAAGGGCTGAAAGGAGGGGGATTCCACCAATATGTGGGATACCATCAGTCTGGCTCAACAACAATGTTGTAGGAGTGGGATGTTATGTAGGAGAAAAAAGGGGGTGAGCCAGGTATGACCAATGTGTCAATGGAATAATACAGTGGACTCCTTCCGAGAGGAGTGAGGAAGAGCACCAAAACCGTAGTATACTCCTTGATTGTGCAGAGTTTATTACTATGAGCAGTGGTGCTCCAGATGGCATTTCACTTTTGGGAAAAAAGAGATTTGACGTAGATCCACATACCCGCAGCTAGAATCATGAAAGGAAACGGGGAATAAGCCAAATGATGAGCCAGTTCATTCCCTGGGATGCCTACATGCCACAGAAAGACAACTGAACAGGTGGCATGCCCAAAGGCAGAGAGAAGGTTATATAGCAGAGACCAAAGGGTGATGAGAGCAGCATTAGTCGATAGCCTGCAAGTTGCTCATTGAATCTGAAAAAAATTAAAACAAAAAGGAGGGCCTTGTGAATGGCTAGAAGTTCTGCTGTGAACACACTACATGACCCCAACAATAAGTAGTGTTCAAAGCCAGTAGAAGATGTGAAAGTTTATTCCACCTTATCAACTGTCTTAGAACCATCGATGTAAAAGATGGTGGCACCCTGGAACACTGCAAGGATGGCATATACAAGACAATGGAAAACCATAGGATCAACAGAGATCTTAGGACCCTGGAATAGAGTGGTCCTAACCCATGGTCTAGGCACCATCCAAGGAGGGTGGATGTTATGCAAGGAAAGATGCAGGGTGCAGTCCAACGAGTTGAGATGGAAATCTCAACTGAGGGAAGTGAGACACTTCCCAACTGGCAATCCCATCTGTGAGTGGCTGTTAGGAGGGAGAATCCCTCACTGGCAAAGAACACAGGGTACACGGGATGGTCAAGGAATTGGTGAATGGCAATTGCATAAGAGACAAGGAGTTGGCTGTGTTCTATGTGTAGAGGGGGAATCTCCACTTCTGTGAGGAGACTATCAATGCGACTAGCGTGAAAGGCACCAACAACCAGATGCATGCCACAATGAAGGACTGGCTCAAGCAGTTTCAAAGTGGAAGGATCTGCTGAGCCATAAACCTGACAACCATAATCTAGTCTGGACAAGACCATAGCATAGTAAAGACGGAGAAGAATGCAACAGACTGCATCTCAAACTGTCAGGGCAAGGAGACAGAGAATTAAGCTTCCACATACATGTATTCTTTGGGTGGTCAATGTGGGGCTGTGCTACAACACTGAGGTGGTGGTCGCCTAAATAAAGTTCTGGATACGGGTGTACTGTAGCCTGACGACAAAAATACATAACCCACGTTTTGGAAGGAGAAAACTGGAAACAATGAGAGATGGCCCAGGCAGAGGCCCACAGGATGGTGCCTTGGAGCCAGCACTCAGCAGATACTAGCAAGTGGGAGTTGCACCAGATGCAAAAATCTTTGATGTACAACATTGGAGTAACCAGAGGCCTCACAGAGGTCACAACACCAGTGATGGCAATGAGGAAGAGCATGATGCTGAGCACAGAACCCTGTACGAGACAGTTCTCCTGAATCGAAGTGGCGCTGAGTGAGGTGCCAAATTCCAACCTGGAATGGCTGGTGAGATAAAAACTGATGGATAAAAACTGGAAGAGAAATACAGAAGCCCCAGTCATGGATGGCAACTAAATGTGATGGCACCAAGCCACATCATATGCCTTATGTAGGTCAAAGAAGACTGCAACAAGGTGCCAGAGGTGGGTAAATCCTGTCAGTTGGCTGTTTCCAATCGAGTAAATGGTCAGTTGGATATTGTCCTGTCTGGAAGCTACACTAAATCAGGGACAATAGGCCCTGAGATTCGAGTACCCAACATAATCTGAAGCTAGCCATCCTCTCGAGCAGTTTACAAAGTACATTCGTCAGGCTAATTTGGGGTATCTGTCAAGAGGTGTTGAGTTCTTCCTGGTCGTAAGGACAGGGATAACTATACCATCTTGCCATTGTGACAGAAAAGCACCCATGAGCCAAATGTGAGTGAAGACCATGAGGATATGTTGCCTCTGGGGAATGTCAAAGTGTTGGATCATCTGGTTGTGGATGGAATCCGAGCCAGGGGCTGTGTCTCGTGAAGAGGTAAGAGCTTGTAAGAATTCCCATACCATGGAGGGTTCATTACAGGGCTCAGTGTGGCATGGGATGAAACAGTGGGGGGGGGGGTCTATTCAACTCTGCATTTCTGCTGGAGAAAGGTAGGACGACAGGAAGAGGACACTGATGCCGTCACGAAGTGTGTCGCGAGGTGTTCTGCAAGGATCAATGTGTCAGTGCATGAGCACCTTGAAGGTTAAGCCTCTGGACAGGTGACTACCGCTGGTGGATCAGAAGGCAAGGGATCTTGGACCAAACCTGCAATGAAGAGGCATACAACCCCAGGGAGGAAATATAGCGCTCCCAAGGTAAGGAGCCTTAGCGTGGAGACTCCTAAAAGTGAGGAAGTTGGTCTGTGAAGGGTGTCACTTTAATCTCTGCAGCAACCATTGGCGGTCCTGGACAGTGACTGTGACATTCTTGGTTCACCATGGTACTGGTAGATGATGAGGGGAACCTGTGGTAGGGGAACACCAGTGCCAGCAGCTTGAAGCATAGTGGCAGACACACCTTGCATGACTACATCAATGGAATTCGAGAGGGAGGTGTCAAAGTGCCCAGCAGATGTATATAAAGTCCAACTGGCACTGCAGAATGCCCAACATGGAGGCCTGTATGCCTGATGGCAGCAGGGGAACAATAGAATCACTGGAAAATGGTCACTGTCACAAAGGTCATTATGGGATGACCAATATAGGAAAGCAACGAGGGCAGGGGAGGAGATGGTGAGACTGATAGCAGAAAACATTCACGAGTGGCACTGAAGTGGGTAGGGGAACCGTTACTGAGGAGAGACAAATCAAGGTACGTAATAAGTTGTTCAATTAGGAAGCTCCTACCTGTTGAAGTGACACTCCCACACAGTGGGTGGTGGGCATTTAAGTTCCCAAGGAGGAGTACCTGGGGTGGGAGTTGCTGGGTTAAGGTAGACAGTTCAACTTAAGGAAGTGGCCCTACCTGGAGGGAGGTACACATTGCAAATGGTGATTGCCAGAGTCATTTGCACTCTAACCACTACTGCTTCCATGTTGCAATTTAGGGGGTATGATATTGGAGTGAACCAAAGTGCAGACCCTACTAGAAGCTACACTGGAGCCAGCAAGGTTCTGACAGAATGCCTGATAACCAAAAATGTTGGAGAATTGTCATCACGAAAATGCATTTCTTGAAGTACAAGACAGAACGCAGAATAGGAAGTGACAATATGTTGCTTTTCCAGTTGGTGACGATAGTATCAGTTTGAATTCCACTGGATGATCAAGTGGCGAGAGTCCAGGTTAGACACAAAGAAGCCAAGAGAGGGTTATGTCACTCCGTCAGTAGTCGACACTGACAAGGATATGGTGACATCCATAAATAAGATATCAAACTCAGGTTGCGAGGGGGGAGAGGGCACTGCCAGGCGCATCGGGGGGGGGGGGGGGGGGCGCCTTGTCTTGGGATTTATATTTCTTCTTCTCTTTCAGAGGTGGAGGAATGCAGGGCACAGAGGGATACAGGCATCTGCGAGATCTGGAACTGAAGGAGAGTGGGTGACCTTGGGATGCACAGATGGTGAGTCTTGTGGCTGAGTGCTGATAGGAGTCTTCTAGCCTGAGAGACACCGGGGAGAGGAATCCCAGGAGGGAGTTTGATCATCAACAGGTGCCAAAGGAGAGGGACACTTTTTTGGCCAGGGAGGGGGAGCAGATCCCAGATGGGACGTCATGAGAACTGCAGGAGGGGGAGGGAAAAGGAGAATGGAGTGGGTGTGAAGAATAGGTGGAAGGAGGAAATGAAATTACAGAGGCAAAAGTTGAAGATAGTTTCAATGGATGGTGTCTCTCATAGTTTTGGCGACTTCAGCATACGACAGGCGATCTAGGGACTTGTATTCTTTGATCTTCTTTACTCTCTTTTAAGCTGGGCAATCAAACGAGGGGAGTGGCAGTCAGCACTGTCGACACACACAGGTGAGCCTAGCCCTCCTCCCATGGTGTAGCCAGGGAAGGTAGCCGGGTCATACGAAGCAGCATTCAATGATCCTTCAACACTCAAAGAGACAGCCATTTCACAACAGAAAGATTTTTGCAGCTTGATATGGTTCATGCGTGAAACATCCACCCTGATATCACCCACTCCAACCAGTGGCTCTCCCCATGGGCACTACCCAGCCACAGCAAGGGCTGTCTGACATGGCAGCCGTAGCCATGAGTTCCAATGCTCCAAGAAGATAAGGAACCATTCCTTGGCATACATGGGGAGGAAACAGCTCAGGTATCAGTAGTGTGATCCCTGTGTTGTCAGGGGACTCAGCCATATGGGTACATAACAGATCCACCACACAGACGGGCTACATGTGCTGGTGACATAGTAGGGCAGAAGGGGGCTACAGCAGAAAAGGCAGAGGAGAAGGAAAGGGGGTGAAGAATCAGTACAGTAGATGCTAAGGAGGGAGTTCTTCCCCAAATGGCTCACACTAAAAACAGGAAATTTTGAAGTTGAGGTCAAACCTCAAGTGATGACCGAAACACCAAAAAGGATGAAAGAACAGGCAAAAGGAACAAAATTGCAACCAATATAGGAAACCAGGCAGATAGCCAGGTCGATATAAATCAGAACACCGAGAGAGGGGAAGGAGACATACAGGAATCAGTGAACATGAAGTCATTGTAGCGAAGCTCGAAACCATATCAACCAAATCCACTAAAAATATATGGAAAATATATCTATTTAAAACAGCAGATAAAAATTCGCTTGATGCCTTCCTAAGAGAGTGTCTCTATTCCTTCCAAGCTAATTATGTAAGTTTAGACCAGATATGGCTCGAATTCAAAGATACAGTATCGACAGCAATAGATTGAATCATACAACATAAGTTAGTAAGAGATGGGACTGATTCACTATGGTACACAAAACATGTCAGAACACTGAAACAGAAGCAAAGAAAAAAGCATACCAAATTCAGAAGAATGCAAAATCCCCAAGACTGGCCAAGTTTCACGGAAGCTTGAAATTTAGTGCGGACGTCAATGCGAGATGCTTTTAATGGTTTCCACAATGAAACATTGTCTCAAAAATATGGTAGAAAACCCAACGAGATTCTGGTTGTACGTAAAGTACACCAGCGGCAAAAAAAGCAGTCAATACCATCACTGCGCAATAGCGATGGAAATGTTACCAATGATGCTGCCACTGAAGCAGAGTTACTAAATACAGTTTTTCTCGATTTCTTCACAAAAGAAGACAAAGTAAATATTCCGGAATTTGAAACCAGAACAGCTGTTAGCATGAGTGACACAAAAGAGGGTATCTTAGGTGTTGTGAAACAACTCAAATCACTTAAAGGCAAGCCTTCCAGTCCAGATGGTATACCAGTCAGGTTCCTTTCAGACTATGCAGACACAATAGTGCCTTTCTTAGCAATCATATACAAACACTCACAAGACGAAAGGGCTGTTCTTAAAGACTGGAAAGTAGCACAGGTCACACCAATATTCAAAATAGGGAATAGGAGTAACCCATTGAGTCCATATCACTGAGCTCAATTTGCAGTAGGATTCTGGAGAATATACTGTACTCAAACATTATGAATCGTCTTGAAGAAAATGATTTATTGATACATAACCAACACGGATTCAGAAAATATCATTCTTGTGCAACACATGAAGTAATGAGTGCTGTTGACAAGGGATCTCTGATCGATTCCATATTCCTAGATCTCCAGAAGGCTTTCGATACCGTTCCTCACAGGCAACTATTAATCAAGTTATGTGCATATCGTTTCAGTTGAGTGACTGGATTTGCGATTTCCTCTCACAGAGGCCACAGTTCGAAGTGACAGATGGTAAATCATTGAGTAGAACAGAAGTGATATCTAGCGTTCCGCAAGGTAGTGTCATAGGCCCTCTGCTGTTCCTGATTTATGTAAGTGATAACCTGAGCAGCCCCCTTAGATTGTTTGCCGATGACACTGTAATTTACTGTCTAGTAAAATCATTAGATGATCAATTCCAATTACATAATGATCTAGAGAGAATTTCTGTATGGTAAAAAAGTGGCAATTGGCACTAAACAAAGAAAAGTGGTAACTTTAATGAACAAATATAGGTTGAAAAGTGAAGTAGATGATGTTCTAAATTCTTTAGGTAACCAATCATGTGACAGGAGGCATGGTGACACATACAATAACTGAATGGAAAGGAAATTTGTCAAGTAATAACAAATTTCCAACCATATTTTTAACTTTGATATTATTAACATGAGATTTATGTACATACTGATACCAAAAGGTGGAAAAATACACTTAAATACTATTAATTCAAAATTGCCACACATGTTTAGTGACTGTGTAAGTGGTTGCAACAGTAACGACGACACCAATTATTATTGTTAGTAATGGTGGCATTAATATTGATTACTGAAACAATTATAAATGGTAAATTAAAATTAGTTGTAAGTTAAAATCCTTTGTTGCAATGTTGATGTTGAAACCACTGGAGTAACTATATAATGTAATACCTATAAAGTCATGTTCTTGGCACTAGAAGGTATTATTGTGTCAAGCATACACCTGTGAAAGTTGTAAGGGTGACGACCTGATGCTTGATTGCACTGTGAGAATAACTATATTGAAAATGTTAATAAAATGTGAGAAGTTTAAGACAAAGATTGCACAGTTACATGTAATGACATATATAAACAGCTGTAAAACTGGCAAACAAGTTTGCATGCATAAATACAATAGATTTTAGGTTAAAATTGTGCCAACAATGATATCAACATGGAATGGATGATTAATGAGAATTAAGTACAACATAATCATTTAAATGATGTGAGTTTAAAATTTATGGACATTACTATTCATTTCCTCTTATTGTTCAGTTATGACATATCATATTGCAAACAAAAAAGAATACTTGTGAGGTTAGTTGTTTTAAATAACATGGATAAATCGTAAAAACAGAGTTGATAATGAAAAGTATGATTGCATCTAGTAGGAGTCAGCCAGGGTAGAATGAATGAAAATGTTGCAGGAATAGCGGCAAAATAGTTCAATGAAATTTGTTATTGAACAACATATGTAATTACGAAAGACTGGAAACTTAACAGTAATACCAGCAACAATGAACTGGGACACATGAAGTTAAAAGTTAAAAAACTTTTCTTAGTGCAATTCTTCCATTTATTTTTACTTACATTCCATCAGCTGAAAATTATCAAAAAGACAATCAAAGTAATCTTTAAGATGTTTGAACTAATTCTGACCAAGTAAAGCCATAAATGAATCAACTATGACAGCTAATAAACACTCTCGGTGTTGGAAAACAACATTGTCAAAAATAACAAAAAAGTTAACAAGCCCTGCTGAACAATTACCTGAAATTAATGCAAGACCAGTGAACAATTTTCAGCAAGAACTTACTAAATCAGACACAAGTTTTGAAACTGATTCATGAAACTTGAAAACAGTGAATGATAGTGAGATGAGTGAAAATTTTAAAATAAAACTTTGCAGTCTAGAATAAAAAAATTAAGTTAACACTGACAGTAAAAGATAAAAAATTAAGTTCACACTGAGCATGTTCCTGCTACAACCACAAATGTAGTAAAAAGAAAGGAATGTGAAGTGGAATTTGGTTTGTGAATAACTAATGCCATCAATTATGTTGAAAACTTTGAAGTGATTGATGTAATTAGTAAAAACGAGAATGTAGTTAATTTACAGAATATTTATGAATTAGTTCATGTGAGTGAAGCAAATGATACTGATGAGAAACTATTTTATTGTTCTGTAAGATGAATTCTTGTCTGCATAAATTGAAAATGTAGTATTTAGGCTGTTAGTATCAAATGAGTTTTCAACATGGAGAGTAAAAAGTTACTCTAAATCATTTGTATGGAAACATTTGGTTTGGTAAAAATTATATGAATTCTGTTCAAATGGCTCTGAGGACTATGCGACTTAACTTCTGAGGTCATCAGTCACCTAGAACTTAGAACTAATTAAACCTAACTAACCTAAGGACATCAGACACATCCATGCCCGAGGCAGGATTCAAACCTGCGACCGTAGCAGTCACTCGGTTCCAGACTGTAGCACCTAGAACCGCATGGCCACTCCGGCTGGCATGAATTCTGTAAACAACTATAATTTGTTTGGTGGGAAAAGTATCTGAACAATTTCTGTAAACAGCTTAAAATTTATTGGAAGGACCTTATGGCAATGTAGTGAATGACGTTCATTCATTTGAGGGCTTGATTCTGATGAGAAAATTTTCAATACTGCCTTGTCAGTTAGTCAGGGGGAAGACTTACAAGTGAATGTAGAATTTCTCACACACATCTGAAAGAATAGACATTGTTAACGATCCAAACCTGTATGAAATAGTTCAAAATTTAATTCACTGACTGCACATTCCTTGACATCTGCGATAAATCTACTACTCAACAGTGCCAGACAGGGACTCAAACCTGGATTTCCTGCTTATCTTAAGTGGTCTCCTTCACCACTTTGGCTATCGGTGCATGCTCCTTATACTGAGACAAACTTCCATACATCACACTTCCACATCCTCATATCATTGTCCACTAAATTCATTACCTCTTTAGCATAATTTATGACATACTCCTTCGACAGATAACAATTTGCTGTGACTGGAAGGGGAACAAAAACCCTTATTTACAAAAAAACGGCACAACTTATCCACAACACAAGAACCCTGCACCATAAACTTTTATCCACAATGAAATTCTAGAAGATATTCACAAATAATTACCTACAGAGAAGATCTGTGCAGAAATTCAGAATATCAAGAGCGTGAGTAACTAACATACCATCAGACACCAGGTGACCTGAACTACAATCGACTTCAACTCAGTCTGAATTATAGTGAATCTGCAAATACTGGAAATTATACTGTTAATAAGGTCAATGTTACAGGTGTATCTCATTATGACTCATGACTCTCACATTGTAACATTGATGGTAATATAAGGTTTTCGATGGAGTTCCTATGTGCGTCTTGATATCATGTTTTGACTCTGCTCTTTGAGCAGGTAGACAAACAGAACTTGTGCATGGTTGCAAGTATACTGAAAATGGTATTTAAATATGGTTCAGAATGTAAATGATGTAAATCATCTGAAGTAATGATACTGAATCAGAACACAATAAAAGGACTAAAAAATATGCAAGAAGTACTTTCATTCAACAGAAAAACTCTTATGGAAGTAAATTCTTGTGAGATTTTGTACTGAAGATTCAGGAAGTACTCAGTTTTGTGAAGTTATCATAAATGAAAAGCATCACCTTTACCTTTTCATTTTCAGTGGTGTACAAGAAACATATGCTATTACAGAATACAAACATAAATGTGGATGTAGTTTGTAACAAGTATCATGTTATGTGTCACATTATGAAATAATAGATATGAAGCTTTAACAACAAATATAGGAAAATTAGATACTTATGTGTCATAACAAATTTGCTTAAAACAATATTGTATTGCCTTATGTAGGATGGCGATTGAAAAACTGAACCCGAGTACAGACTGCTTGCTAACGACACATGAACTGTTGTCCACCATGAAAGATACAACAAAAATTAGATGAACATATAGTAATTAGATAATAAATAAATAATAAAATAAGCTAATATAAAAGCCTATATTTACTGAATTGATTTTGCCTTTTACACTACATCACATCAGGTGGTAAAAATGACCTCACGATTCAATGCACTTTTTTGTGCAAGCTAACATGTAAATATATACTTTAACAGATCCGTCGCAACAATTCTCAAAATTTCATCAGGAGTGTTGTCCTTCAAGTCTTCTAACATTATTGGGTTATGTGTGTACACTTCTCCCTTTAGACCCCCCCCCCCCCCACATGCCCCGTTAAACATCATACATGGTTATGTCAGGTGAAAGCAGCAGCCACATCTTTTACTGACAGTCTTTTCTTCTTGAATCTCTCATGAATTCACGAGATTGGCTCACAAGAAGTGTGACATATTGTAGGGTTTCATCACTATATGGTGTAAAACATGTTGACAAGACCAGCACAAACATTCACTTGTGACAATTTGTGTGTTGATTTCTTTGGATTCTGGATCAACTGTACTCTGATCACCATGATCACAGTAGGTGCAAAAACAGGTGGGGCCTGCGTCTTTTTCTTGTTCACAACTGACTCTGTAGTACACCATTTTGTCACCAAATCCTGTTAGACCGCTCTCTGTCTGTATGGAAAGGTCAAGAAACTTCTTTGCAAATATACCCGTCCACTATTGCAATTCTTTCTTGAAGAAGATGTATCTCACTGAGATATTTCTTTATAGTCTTAACCATGACACAACTTTTGTATTTAACACAAAATGGAACTGCAGCAGCTTCGAAACTATATATGATGATTGGTGGGCAACAATGAGAATTCTAGTATTCAGGGTCAATTTTTCATGCAACACCCTACATATTTTCATGTTGGATATCATTTGGGTGTGGTACTTTGCACTAAAACATTCCATTTCGCATTGTTTGTGTTGTATATGAAGGATGTCGATATCTGTTGACAGTGGATTCAACTTCAAATAAATAGGCATCTACTACCAATTCAATTTCTTTGAACGTCAGAAGGGAATTAAAAATTACTCTGGAATTTCCATGAAAATTATTACAGTTTATTTTCATTATGTTGATTTGTTGATTAAGAAACTAGTTACAATAAAAGATTTAGTCACTACCTGCTATAAAAATACTGCATAGCACTTGGAAGCAGAAAAATGGAGCAATGAAAACTTCACACACTTCATTTCATCAGCAAACCATCTACATAAATCGGCCTTTCATAGCACGCAGTTAAGGACACAGCTTTCAGATTTCGTCACTCAGTCACTTTTATTTTACTGCTAACTTGTGTATAAAGTTAATAGCACAAAACTATGGCATTCTCACCTAGCACACATACAGCATTAAATCCAAATACATATGCAATATTGATCATATTCCCTTATACTGTAATATGACTGCCAATTAATACAACAATAAAAGAAAAAGTCCTCAATATACAACTAACATTTTCCCCATGAGCTAATGAGAATCAGTACTTCTGTTATTGTTGATTGTGGGCTTTAGGAGACTAAACATCTGAAGTCCTCAGTCTCCTATTCACCCTCCTCCCCCAAATCCTGTGAGTGTGTGTAAGATCATTTTCTAAATATTAGTGTGGCATGCATTTTGAGTTGGATATGGATACCAGCCTGGTATTCACCCAGTGGGATGTTCAAAAGTGCCTAAACTCCACATCAAAACTGGCCTGTTTACTAGCCCTTCTTTTTTAATTTGGAAAGTACATTTGACCTGGGTCAGGCTGGCCTACCCACATTCCAGTAGTGGGGCACTAATACACTCTGTTAACTGTACTTCTAACAGAATAGTTAAATGAATAATGAAAACCTTACCTTGGACTGTGTGGTGCAAGTCTTTTTGAGGCTATCCCCTGAAACATTTTATAACACTATTAGGTAATGAATTCAAAAAGGTAAGTAAGTAAAAAAATTAAGACACACTACTACTATTCTGACAACTGCTACTTCTGGATTACTCCATACTGGTAATATACAGAAAAGTAACTTACAATGTATAATAAGAGGCTGTGGGAAACATGCAAAATATTTATAGAAATTATTTCATTACAGATACATACAAAAAAATTAGTCAGAAGCAGTAAATGACTCAGTGCATCCACAAAGACAAATATTTCCTTGCTGAATGACAGATGCAAATGAATTCACATATGCATGGGGATGAATTTCAGCTGAGGGCTAGCAATACAGACCAATTAGTTTAAGAAACACACATCATTAACTTACTGAACAATTCCAACATTCATATCACAAAAATAAATGTGGACGCTATCAGACAATCATATGGTTCCTGGAATGAATCTTTCACACTAAAATACAGCATGAACAGTTTTGAAACTTCCTGACATGGTGTTGGTGCCAGCCACAACGTGCAAGATTCCAGTTTTGAGTTTTAGTCCAACAAATAATTTTAACCACCCACAGGAAGTTTCAACCTTAAGGCTACTGAATTGCATTCAAGCATGAAGTATAATTTGAATTGGAGATTTACACATTATCCCATGCCACAAGCATTATACATACTGTATAGTGTCATTCAAGTTACAATCCACACAATTCAGCCATTCCCAATTGTGTCAGCCAGTCTCAATTATGGCCAAAATATTAGAACAATTTTTAATTTTAAACAAATGGCACTGACTTTGCTGACTGTAGTCTTGAACAGCTTAACACATGTTCAACTTTGAATGACACTTTCTTACTCTGTACATCTGATTCTAATGCTATACAAATACTCAAATATGTATAACTGTGAAACTAGTGAAAGACAACATACACATATTTGTAAGCTGTCAGCTTTTCAGACTGCAGAATATTTGAAGTGTTCGTTTTTACTCTTAAACTAAACCTTCACTAATGTGGCTATCAGTACTCAGGCCTCTCAGTAACATGGCCCACCACTGGTCTCTAGTTGGTCAAGGAGAAGTAATGTACACGGCAATGTTGTTTGTCATGTACAATGTTAAACCTTCTATAAGCTCCAGGACGATGAGACATTTATGAATATTTTGCTAAGTGGCTGAATAAGGAAAACTGTGAGATACACCAAATGTTACAAGGTGAGGAAATAAAAGTGTGTAGAACAGGTTTGATGAAATAAGAAGAAAAGGGCGTATGAGGAGAGAGCGTGAAGATTTCTCATGCTGCTGGTGCCAAAGCTACAGACATCTTCCTGAAGAACATTATGCAACAACCAGATACATGCAGTACTGGTGTAATGCTTGTAAGGCAGCAGTGTGCTGACATCGTTTATCATTATTGTGACAACTAAAAATTTGGGACATGTTTCATAGTAAGTGATACTACTGTATATGTACACAGTCAAAAAGTAAGTCTTCTATAAAAGTTAAGGTATCTTAGGACTTAATAAAGTACACTTCCTTTGTGTTTAAACTAAATTACAGACACTCACAATAATGTGGCACTTGTACTAATCCAGCACTCATATCTGGGCGGAATGGCTAGAACATTGAGAGTCTAGCGTATTTTGTTGTTTGATAGATCCTTACAGTCCCTCTTTTTGTGGTAGGCATATCAATAACATGTCCTTTAATATATATAATTATCCTGAGAATGCAGAAAACAGTACAAACAATAAGTATTCATCAAGTGAATGAGCTACTTTAGAAGCACGAGTCAGAATAGTAAATAATAAAATGCTGGACACACACATAGTTCAAACGATGCAGAAAATTGTGAGTGAAGAGACAGAAGCTCTAGAAGTTCAGGAAAACTGAAATTATGTGGTTTCCATGTGACATCAGAGACCCACAGCTTAATAATTTCTCATTTTATGTACAGATGCAGCTACACAGTAATTTGAAGGTCATAAAGATTCACTACCACCATCGGCAGCACCAGCAGCCATTTGACTTCTACTGCTGAATCAAAGCCACACCTAGACTTTTCCATGCATTAGAATCCTCAGGTTTACACTTTTACTTTCTTCCTGTGTATTTTTCAATGTCATTTACCTCCTTCAAGTTTTTCATTTTCTTTTCTTTTGAAATGCAACAAGTAACTTTTGTGGCCTGCCTACCTTCATGTCTACCTTGTTCTGTCCATGTCGTACCCCCTACCATCCAATTTTCATTACAGTACTAACTAGATCATCAACTCTAACCTATTTTCAGATTCATTTCTTTGTTTTTTAGCCTCTCTTAGTGATTCTCAGCACTCACCTCTTCACTGACTGTTGCAAAACCCCTCATTTCAAAAGTTTTCACATTAAAATTTATGCCTTATTGGTATAAGTCTAAACTGGGAATACAATACTCTGTTACTGACCATTTACAAGAAGTGTGAAAATGCAATGGCTCATTTACTCTATTGTAGGAAGAATTACAAACACTCTTAATTATCTCTCTTAATGTTTCTAAAGTGGTAACTTATACAGATATACACAAAGTACTATGGTCATTCAAAATCACTTTAGAACTGACAGTTGAGCAGAAGATTGTGGAGGTGCAAAGCGGAGTTGCCACATCCCACATTGAACTCTCAAATAATCTTCCACTTCATTCAGCTTGCTCAATCTCTCAAACTACCCTCTTTATAAATAAGGATCCCACCTCGACATGTTCTCGAAGGGCTGCGGTATGTTTTCACTTTATTTGAGGCAGCAAATTATTAAGTTATAATATGGACAGTTCACAATAATGGATTATCTGATGTTATCGATTTTTCTACGTGTGGGGAACGTTTTTGTTATTGATGTTAAGTGAACAGATGAAATGAATGAAATCTTAGAAATATGTCAAATTTTCATCAACTCCAAATCATAACTCTGTCAGAGTTTGCTAACATGAGACAGTTTCAGTTACATATGATGCACAATGGTCCCTTGTGCATCAAGTACTAAGTGGTCAGCCGTATGGTTTCATTATGAGACACGGAATGCTACATTTATACTGAATATGTTATTAATTTTTCTGATCCACCTACTTATGTCTAACATAATAAAATATAATACGTATGCATGTCTATCATGGTGAGAAAACATACTTTAAACAAGCCAACAAGTATTTGGAGAAAGAAAAAAAAAGTGATACAAAAAACATTACTTCAGTATTGCAGCAATAATACTGTGAATGGTAATATTTATTTTGTGAGATACAGACTATATAACTGACATCAACCTCATTTGGAGTTTGTTGCTGATGTCTTCTTATTAAAACGTCAAAACTCACTGTTGTTGTTGTTGTGGTCTTCAGTCCTGAGACTGGTTTGATGCAGCTCTCCATGCTACTCTATCCTGTGCAAGCATCTTCATCTCCCAGTACCTACTGCAGCCTACATCCTTCTGAATCTGCTTAGTGTATTCATCTCTTCGTCTCCCTCTACGATTTTTACCCTCCACGCTGCCCTCCAGTACTAAATTGTTGATCCCTCGATGTCTCAGAACATGTCCTACCCACCAATCCCTTCTTCTAGTCAAGTTGGGAAACAAGCTCCTCTTCTCCCCAATTCTATCCAATACTTCCTCATTAGTTATGTGATCTACCCATCTAATCTTCAGCATTCTTCTGTAGCAGCACATTTCGAAAGATTCTATTCTCTTCTTGCCCAAACTATTTATCGTCCATATTTCACTTCCATACATGGCTACACTCCATACAAATACTTTCAGAATCGACTTTCTGACACTTAAATCTACACTCGATGTTAACAAATTTCTCTTCTTCAGAAACACTTTCCTTGCCATTGCAAGTCTACATTTTATATCCTCTCTACTTCGACCATCATCAGTTACTTTGTTCCCCAAATAGCAAAACTCCTTCACTACTTTAGGTGTCTCATTTCCTCATCTAATTACCGCAGCATCAACTGATTTAATTCGACTACATTACATTATTCTCGTTTTGCTTTTGTTGATGTTCATCTTATATCCTCCTTTCAAGACACTGTCCATTTCTTTCAACTACTCTTCCAAGTCCTTTGCTGTCTGATAGAATTGCAGTGTCATCGGCGAACCTCGAGGGTTTTTATTTCTTCTCCATGGATTTTAATACCTACTCCAAACTTTTCTTTTGTTTCCTTTACTGCTTGCTCAATATACAGATTGAATAACATTGGGGAGAGGGTACACACCTGTCTCACTCTCTTCCCAACAGCTGCTTCCCTTTCATGCCCCTCGACACAGTAACTGCCATGTGGTTTCTGTACAAATTGTAAATAGCCTTTCGCTCCCTGTATTTTACCCCTGCCACCTTCAGAATCTGAAAGAGAGTATTCCAATCAACATTGTCAAAAGCTTTCTCTAAGGCCACAAATGCCAGAAATGTAGGTTTGCCTTTCCTTAATCTTTCTTCTAAATTAAGTCGTAGGGTCAGTATTGTCTCACGTGTTCCAACATTTCTACGGAATCCAAACTGATCTTTCCCGTGGTCGGCTTCTATAAGTTTTTCCATTCGTGTGTAAAGAATTAGCGCTAGTATCTTGCAGCCGTGGCTTATTAAACTGATAGTTCGGTAATTTTCACATCTGTCAAGACCTGCTTTCTTTGGAATTGGAATTATTATATTCTTCTTGAAGTCTGAGGGTGTTTCGCCTGTCTCATACATCTTGCTCACCAGTTGGTAGAGTTTTGTCAGGACTGGATCTCCCAAGGATGTTGTCTACTCCGGGGGCCTTGTTTCGAATCAGGTCTTTCAGTGCTCTGTCAAACTCTCCACGCAGTATCATATCTCCCATTTCATCTTCATCTACATCCTCTTCCATTTCCATAATATTGTCCTCAAGTACATCGCCCTTGTATAGACCCTCTATACACTCGTTCCTACTTTCTACGTTCCCTTCTTTGCTTAGAACTGGGTTTCCATCAAAGCTCTTGATATTCACGCAAGTGGTTCCCCTTTCTCCAAACGTCTCTATAATTTTCCTATACCCAGTATCTATCTTACCCCTAGTGAGATAAGCTTCTACATCCTTACATTTGTCCTCTAGCCATCCCTGCTTAGCCATTTTGCACTTCCTGTCGATCTCATTTTTCAGACGTTTGTATTCCTTTTTGCCTGCTTCATTTAATGCATTTTTATATTTTCTCCTTTCATCAATTAAATGCAATATTTCTTCAGTTACCCAAGGGGGTCTACGAGCCCTCGTCTTTTTACCAATCTGATCCTCTGCTGCCTTCACTATTTCATCCCTCAAAGTTACCCATTCTTCTTCTACTGTATTTCTTTCCCCCATTTGTGTCAGTTGTTCCCTTATGCTCTCCCTGAAACTCTGTACAACCTCTGGTTTAGTCAGTTTATCCAGGTCCCATCTCCTTATATTCCCACCTTTTTGCAATTTCTCCAGTTTTAATCTACAGTTCATAACCAATAGATTGTGGTCAGAGTCCACATCTGCCCTGGAAATGTCTTACAATTTAAAACCTGGTTCCTAAATCTCTGTCTTACCATTATATAGTCTATCTGATACCTTTTAGTATCTCCAGGGTTCTTCCATGTATACAACCTTCTTTCATGATTCTTAAACCAAGTGTTATCTACGATTAAGTTATGCTCTGTGCAAAATTCTACCAGACGGCTTCCTCTTTCATTTCTTTCCCCCAATCCATATTCACCTACTATGTTTCCTTCTCTCCCTTTTCCTACACTCGAATTCCAGTCACCCATGACTTTTAAATTTTCATCTCCCTTCACTACCTGAATAATTTCTTTTATCTCCTCATACATTTCAGCAATTTCTTCGTCATCTGCAGAGCTAGTTGGCATATAAACTTGTACTACTGTAGTAGGAATGGGCTTCGTGTCTATCTTGGCCACAATAATGTGTTCACTACGCTGTTTGTAGTAGCTTACCCATACTCCTATTTTTTTATTCATTATTAAACCTACTCCTGCATTACCCCTATTTGATTTTGTATTTATAACCCTGTATTCACCTGAACAAAAGTCTTGTTCCTCCTGCCACCAAACTTCACTAATTCCCACTATATCTAACTTTAACCTATCCATTTCCCTTTTTAAATTTTCTAACCTACCTTCCTGATTAAGGGATCTGACAATCCATGCTCCGATCTGTAGAACGCCAGTTTTCTTTCTCCTGGTAACAACGTCCTCTTGAGTAGCCCCGTCTGGAGATTCGAATGGGGGACTATTTTAACTCCGGAATATTTTACCCAAGAGGACGCCATCATCATTTAATCATACAGTAAAGCTGCATGCCCTAGGGAAAAATTACGGCTGTAGTTTCCCCTTGCTTTCAGCCGTTCGCAGTACCAGAACAGCAAGGCTATTTTGGTTAGTGTTACAAGGCCAGATCAGTCAATCATCCAGATTGTTGCCCCTGAAACTACTGAAAAGGCTGCTGCCCCTCTTCAGGAACCACACGTTTGTCTGGCCTCTCAACAGATACCCCTCCGTTGTGGTTGCACCTACGGTATGGCTATCTGTATCGTTGAGGCATGCAAGCCTCCCCACCAACGCCAAGGTCCGCAGTTCATGGGGGGGGGGGGGGGGCAAAACTTACTCCAAAATTATTTTGTTATGTAGCTACTTACTGCTGTAAATTGTGCATTTCACTCTGAATATGCTATATATATTGTGATAAGGTAAAAATTCCACTCAATTCACTCTTGTCACTCCCAGATGATGTAAGTAACACTGTACTGATGTTATTAAATGAAAGTCTTCCCCTTCACTGAAGGTGTAAGTATGTATGTTGGTGTTCTTCCAGTCTTCAAATATGACATTCTAAAACTGCTTCTTCTGTGAGCTTTCAGACTGCAGAAGACGCAAATTTACTATTACTCCTGGTTATGTACCTCTTAATTTGGGCCCATATTAACTCTGTTGGGTTGAAATGGTAGCAACAAAGTGGTAGCCTACTGACTGTATACTCATTTGTCTTCACCAGCTCGTATATGGGGAACTGTGTTTTTTGTAGGGGTATTCATTCCATAAGCACCACCTTTGTAGGGTTATCTGCCACTTAAATCAACATTATGAAATTGAAGCCAATTAGTCATTCCCTTCCTTCTCTTTGTCATGGTAGATGTATTGTAAACTACAGCTGAATGGTAAGGAGCATTATCTAGAACAATTGTTCACAGTATTCCCAGATTATGCATTAGTGATTCTGCGAACAACTTTATTAACATAATTAGGTTATTTTGTCAGGATCATCTCCTGTCTGCTCGATTTTAGAAGCACATAACCATTCAATAGAAAATCTTCTGAGGTTCCTGAATGACAAAGAGTAAGTTTGTCCCCACTGTCAGAAGGAATTGCCAATGTTCCCTTACTTATGTCAACTGGCTAGCCCTGCTTCATAAAGTGACCATAACTGACCCACATCTCATCAAGCGACACCACTTAATTGATACTGATGCCAAGGATCTGCCTTACAAATTGCCATTGCCATGCAGCTACATCCTCCGTATTCATCAACAGCTTACAGCTACAGAAATGTACATAGCAACATCCTAGGTCGTGTAATACTGTATGTGACAGCCATGAAGAAGACCTGATTCCTTAAGGGTGACCAATAACTTCCAAGTGTTGAATTTTCCTTTCCACAATACTAATCATAAGCTTGAAGACAAATTGCATTCTCAGCAAATGGAAGTATATTCATAATCCACTTATCCATACCATGTTTTTTACTCAAGAATTTTAAGCTTCGATGTTTTTCCACTTTCCTTTTCTTTCTTTAACATTTTCTTGCCAACTTTCTCATTACCATTCTTGTTTATGTTCAGAGCTGCAGCACTTCTATCAATTACATTGCTCACAGATAGCAGAGGCCACCATTAAGTTATTCAGTCTCAAAATAGGCAAGTAACACAAACCACTTATCTTGACTAACCTTGTATGGCAATACCCTAGCTGAGAGATTGAGGTGGAACTTTTCCACTCAACTTTTGATGATTTTCTTTGTGAAACACTGTTCAATACCACACAACAAATAAAAGTAACAACAAATGCAATAATAACTCCGGCACAGTAAAAATCACAACAAACAAAATCACAGTTTGCAATGATCACACAGAACAGCAAACTGCCTGAAGTTCAAACAATGGAAATGGGAAATTTTTTTGGTCCTGGGGTGAAGGTCTGACAACTCTGCATGCTTCCTGTTGTTACAGGTATTGCAGAATTGGTGGAATACAGTCTGTGCCTTCCTTGTGGGCTCCCCCTTCCTACCTCCAAAAAGTTCCTAACCCTGAAGTAATTTTAAACAGATTATAGTCACTAACCCACAGTTCTTAAAAAGGTAATTTGACACTGAAAAACAGGAAAACAGAAAAACTTAACCAATACTGGTCCAGTGTCCAGATCCAAATGAAACATTGGAAATAGGTACCTTACTTTATCAGGTCTAATCTCACATTGTACATCAGTTCACTGATTACTTCTGTGTACAAAAGACAATTCCTTCTTCTGTGAGGCCACACTGTGTTATTATCACCCGAGTTACAGGTTTAATGCACTTATTTTCTCTCTTTGGCAATTTGGCAATGTGAAAAACTTTTCTGGGAGGACCGAGAATAGTTTTATTAATATCCAGTTTTGTCTGACTCTTTAGTTCTATCATGATCAGTGTGAGGGAAAATGTGGGGCTGACACAACCACTCTTCAGTACACTTACATAGACTGAATCAATGTTTTGTTTTGCAAGGGCTGGTACTTCAGATTTGGTAGCAACTGAACTCAATGCTGCTTGGAAATCTATAATTACCAAAGCGTAATTCATATTTTTTGTTCTGTTCCGTAATTTTGTTCACGATGGAAAACTGTGTTATATCCACTTCTCAAGATTTTTTCTTTGCCCTATCAGTAGCTAATGTTTGTTCAACATGGTTACTGCTGAGGACAGTGATTATTTTCAACATTAGAAAAAGAAGACACATACATAAGAGACAGGAAAAATGTGTTTTCAACAACTTACTTTTATTATTATATTTCACTCTTTCTGAAGGTTGTGTTGAAAATGATGAACTAATTCTTTATAATTTACATATTATACATTACACATCACTTTTTTACATTAATGACAAATTGTTCATATTCGAACCGTTAAGACTATGTAACAGAACAAACTGTAACGACTCAAAACAAACGGATATTCAGCCAAACATTGCTAAAAAAAAATTTTAAAATGCAATGTTAATATATACTACACTGGTCACACCAGGAGAAGGTTTGAGACTGAAAGCAAGGAATGTGTCAATGCCATCAGTTAAATATCAAAAGCCACATTTGTAATGCATACAACCTGTAACAGGCATTGAAACGAGTCTATACCTTTGTGACATCTGCTCAGTAGTGGATGACGAAACAGTTGTGTCAACAAATGGATCTTTCAATATAATTCTTTTTCTAGTGTTTCTTTGAAATTTGCACACCTTGTGTTCTAAAAGGAAGTGTTCAGGGCTGTTATGTATGGCTGACCATCAATTTAAATTTCATTTATCATGTTATATCTCTTCCATCACATTTTAAAAATCAGTTTCTTTATATTTTCACTTTATACCTGAAAACACTATCCCAAAAAATCAGATTTGTTACTTTTACTAGTTATCGGCAAATAAACCTACTTCTTGCAAAACATGTATTATTAAAAATCTGCTGTAAAAATTATATTTATGGTTATGAAATCATTCATTCTTTACACAAAATGTTTGTATATCAAATAATATTATCTACAGATAATATATCTCAGTTGCCTGCATTGACATTTGTGAAACTCTCTGTACTAATGAACCATAACATCTCTGTAAACTTTATTTGTTCTGGAAAGAGTTGGGTAGGAAGTATCAGTGAGATGGATTCACAGAGAACAGGCATGGGAGAAGCAAATCAGGAACTTTCCTCAACTGTATTTATGTAACAGGGACTTGTAAAGTTTCAATGATATATGCCACATGTTTATATATTCAAGATTGTTTTGATTTTTGTTATGGTGAAATACATAAAACTGATTCTTAAAAAAAGTGTTTCATTTAAAAGATCATCCAACTGAATTATACACTAGAGAACAGAACCTGATTATTGACACGACTGTTCCTTGAATGCATTACAAAGAATCAAGACTATCAGAGAAAAATTTAAACATGTCAAGACCTTGGCCTCTTGAGAGAACATACCCTGTAAACTAATTAAACAACAAGCTCAGCCATTACCTACAACATCAAGAATTCAATATGAGTATAATTTTATAACTACTCTTTATTGCAAAAGCCAACTTAGGCACAGCAATCTACAACCAATGTGCCCACGACTAACTGCACAAATTCCTTCAGACAGAAACATCATGAAAACTTGAATTTATATTCTTTAACTATTATTGTGATTATTTGTTGAGACAGGGTTGTTTGAGCATAGTAAAACATATTGGACACCAATTCAACTACTGCATCCTACAGAAAAAGATAGCTTTATACATCTGCTTGATGAGATAGGTGTATATCCCACATAAGAAGATCATTTTAAAAAACCACCACTTCATACTTGTCTGTGGACACATTGATTCAGTCAATTTTGCCTCCTGACAAAATTTCATCCACCTGCTTTCTGTCCTACAACTGAAACATTCAGAGCCTAACCAAAAATCAAATGCCACACTAAAATAAAACAGACATTTAATTGGTTTAATCTATTTTTCATAATCATAATACACACAGGCAGTAAGCTGTCACAATGGTAATTTGGGTATAACTCTCATCATATTTATGTACGCACAGTTGTAAAATTTCGTTATACCATTATGATAAATAACGATTTTTTATTTTCATTTTAGTTACAAATAAGTTTCATGCAGTATGTATTGCTTATAGTGAAACTTTTATGCATTGTTAACCTCCTACTGTAACGTTACTGTACATGTTGTAACTTCTCCAACAGGCCATTTCTTTGGCTCTGTGTCATATGTGCATACGTGTGTGTGTGTGTGTGTGTGTGTGTGTGTGTGTGTGTGTGTGTGTGTGTTCTTAGTTAATTTAATTATGAATGTGCATACCAATCTGATGATTAACCAGTCAGTTCTTAACTGTTTATGACACTATTTGTACATAATAAATAGCATTATTAACAGACGTTGGTTGCTGTTTTTACTTTTCTGGAAGCTCTCTTCTCCTTCATTACATAGGTTCTGTTTCAATATGGAGTGCTCATTTAGCAAAGATGGCCTTCGAAAGAACTTAATTTTTATCATCCTGTGAATGTCATTTACATAATCAATGACTGCATGTGACAGTTCTGGCATATCATTACTATGGTGGAATTTAACGATGTTCTGACACTCCCAATCATAAATCACTGCTTAGAAGAACTTCCTTAACTGATGTGGAGACCTTATTTACTGGTTCTCTTCAATTCTCTTCACATTATTGGACACCAATCTTGTAACAGTAAATGGGGAAGCACTGCTTTTACTACTGCTAGTCATTCCCTTTTCTGTCCGGCTTACAAATGCTGTTAGGAAAAAATGTTTCTCTATGTGTTTCCTTCTGAAACCTCATTTCTCGTATCTTGACTTCACTGTTCTTATGCAAGACATACGTGGGTGGCTGTAGGATCATTTTTCAGCCTATGACAAACACCACTTCTCTAAACTTTCTTACTAGTTTTATAAGAACTATAGTTTCCTGCTGTTATGTACACAGGAGTGACACCACCAGCAGTCGACCAATGGTGTAAATGCGCAGAAGATGACCCCTACGTCCGGTTGACACCGGATGGCGCTATTATAACAATAATAAATGTGATTAAGACTGTTCTTGAATGATTGATTTTTCAAATCTTGTAGCTGCAATTTAATCCTTATTTACTTGTACGAGATCTGTTCAAAAATTGCAGACCATTCGTAATTTTGTGCCAATGGTGTGTTGGACTGAAATGCGGTTTCAAGCCCTGCACACGCTTGTGTTTAATGAGTAACTGCCGGAAGTTTCATTGTTGTATGGCTGTTAGCTATTGTTCAGTGATGTATTGATTAAAATGTGTCACACAGTTTGCAAATTTTGATATGGCAGAGCCAGAGGAACAAGATGTCTGCATTAAATTTTGTGTTAAACTCGAGAAAACACTTACAGACACACACTAAATATTGCAGGAAGCCTACAGTATAAGCACTTAAGGCATACTCAGTTTACAAATGATTCACATTGTTTAAAAATGGCCAGATGGAGATCAAAGATGTCCCTCATTCAGGACGCCCTTCGACATCTACTGATGACACTAATGTCAAGAACATCGTCATGAATTCATACCACAGGGACAAACTGTTAATCGATGATACTGTAGGGATGTGTTGCGACACCTGTTGGGAATTGTGAGAAGGATATGGCCTGAATGTGGTTGGTTGGTTTAAAAGGTGGGGGGGGGGGGGGGGGGGGAAGAGACCAAACTGCGAGTTCATCGGTCCCTTGTTCCCAGTAGAACAATTACCCAAAGGAAAGAAGAAAAAAAGAAGATGTACGGCACAATAACAGTGGAAAGAAAGAAACAGAAGAATGACAGAAGGACAACGAACACTACAAAGGACAAAACAGGACAAGAAAACCCCAGAAAGACGCAAGAGACGGGGAAGATATTAAAAACAAGAAAACAAATTACAATGGCCGGTGGACCATGAGAATAAAAAAGGAGAAGCCAGCCACTCTGCAACACCTTAATATCTTCTCCATAAAGGTCCTAGGGTGGAGGACACAGAGGGACAAAGGACATGCGCTAAAACTCAGATCAAATGATAAAACACACCCTCCGAATAAGGGAAGACTGAAGCTGCTGTTGAGGCACTGTTGCCCAACACTGAAGGTAGGGTACTGGGACAGTTAAAAGTCTGCCGCAGAATGGCTAAAAGTGGGCAGTCCAGCAAGAGGAGGATGACTGTCATTTGGGAACCACAGCAACACTCAGTTCAGTCCTTGCAGTGGAGGAGGTAGCCATGTGTGACTCACATACAGCCAATGCGAAGCCAACAAAGGACAACTGATTCCCTGTGAGAAGCCCACAGGGAAGGCTTCCACTCCTTCACAGCCCCTTAATAACACACAGTTTGTTTTGCATATTGTTAGGCCACTCCATCTCCCAAAGCCGAAAAACCTTGTGGCTTAAAACAGAATGCAGGTTAGTTTCAGAGATGCCCATTTCCAGAAGCGGTTTCCGCATAGCTTGCTTGGCCAGCCTGTTAGCAAGTTCGTTGCCTCAGATTCCTGGGGTCCACACAAACACCACTGAATGAGTGGACCGTTCCAGGGCAGAGATGGGCTCCTGGACGTTTGCAACATAAGATGGCGAGGGTAGCACTGGTTGGTAGCTTCTAAGCTGCTCAGAGAGTCAGAACAGAGAAAAAACGACTCACCAGAACAGGAACAGATGTACTGAAGTGCACGAGATATGGCCACACGCTCTGCAGTGAATACATTGCAGCCAGCGGTCAAGGAATGCTGTTCAATATGGCCTCTGTGGATATAGGCAAAGCCAACATTACCATCAGCCATTCAGCCGTAAGTGTAAATAAATTCAGAGCCCCGGAATGTTCAAGAATCAAGAGGAAATGACATCGGAGAGCGGCGGGGTTAGCAGAGTCCTTGGGCCATGCAAAAGGTACAGACGAAGCTTTGGCCAAGCTGCACACCATGAAGGTGTACGTGAATGCACCTCAAGTGGAAGTGCTAAAAAGAAGAACTTCAGTTCGGAGAGAAGGGATTGCATGCGAACCGCAATCGTGAGCACTGACCTGGGCCGCCAATATGGGAGATGAACTGCCGTGGGTGGGAAAAGGAGATGGTAATTCTGATGCTGAGGAGAACTACGAATGTGGGCAACAGAACTGGCGAGAAGTTGTGAACGTCAGAGCTGCAATTGAGGGACTCCAGCGTCCACCAGAACACTGATCACCAGACTCGTTCTAAAACAACCTGTCACTAGGTGAATGCCACAGTCATGCACTGGGTCGAGTAAACACAACAATGAGGGCGCTGCCAAACCGTAAATCAGACTCCCATAGTCAAGGCGAGATTGATCAAGGGCTCTGTAGATGCAGCAGCATAGAGCGATCTGCACCCTAGATGGTGTTGCTCAAGCCACCGAAGGCATTGAGGTGCTGCCAGCACTTGCACTTAAGCTGACGAAGGTGAGGTAGACAAGTCAATCAGGAATCAGAAAACCAGTCCTAAGAACCGATATGTCTCAAATACAGTGAGTGGATCATCATTAAGGTAAAGTTCTGGTTCTGGATGAATGGTATGACGCTGACAGAAGTGCATGACACAAGATTTCGTGGCTGGAAACTGAAAGCCATGGGCTAGAGCCCATGACTGCATCTTGTGATTGGCTCCCTGTAGGTGCCGCTCAGCAACACCAGTACTGGAGGAACAATATGAAACGCAGAAGTCATCGGAATACAGAGAAGGGACACCAACAGCCCTACAGCTAGGCCGTAAATGGCCTCTGAGATAAACTCAATATGGAGCCCTGCAGAACTCCATTCTCCTGAATACAGGGGGGACTATGGGAGACACCAACTTGGGCACGGAAAGTACATAGTGACAGGAAGGTTTGGATAAAAATCTGAAGCGGGCCCAGGAGATACCACTCGTACAATGTAGCAAGGATATGATGTTGCCAAGTTGTGTCGTATGCTTTACGTAAGTAAAAAAAGACGGCAACCAAATGTTGGCGTCTGGAAAAGGCTGTTCGGATGGCAGACTCGAGGGACACAAGATTATCAGTGGTAGAGCGAACCTGGCACAAGCTGTCCTGACATGGAGCCAGTAGGCCACGTGACTCCAGAACTCAATCCACCTGCCGACACACCATACGTTCCAGCATCTTACAGAGAACATTGGTGAGGCTGATGGGCCAATAGCGATCCGCATCAAGCTGATTTTTACTGGGTTTTAGCACCAGAATGATGGTGCTCTCCCGCCATTGCGATGGAAAGACGCCATCAAACCAGAACCGGCTGAAGATGACGAGGAGATATTGCTTGTAGTCAGACGAGAGATGTTTAATCATCTGACTGTGGATCCTAGCCAATCCAACCCAGCAGCTGTGTCGGGGCAATGTGCAATGGCTGAGGAGCTCCCACTCTGTATTAGGGGGCATTATAGGGTTTACTGTGGCATGTAGTGAACGAGAGGACTTTCCTTTGATTGATGGTGTGAAAGGCTGGGGGGTAGTTCTCTGACACACAGGCTCGAGCAAAGTGCTCAGCAAACTGCTCGGCAATCACGTCTGCATTGGTAGAGAGCACACCATTGATGTTAATTCCAGGGACACCTGTTAGGGTCTGGTACCCAAAATGACGTCTGATCTTCGTCCAGACTTGGGAAGGTGACATTTGGCACCCAATGATCCACACATAGCTCTCCCAACACTCCTGCTTTCGTCATTTTATAAGCAAGCAAATGCAGGCACGGAGCCACTTAAAGGCTATTAGGTGCTCTAGAGAAGGGTGCCACTTCTGTCACTGTAGAGCTTGCCAACGCTCTTGCCTCGGCGACTTCTGGCGACCACCAAGGGACTGTCTTTCGCCAGGGCACCCTAGAGAACAAGGGATCGCGCTTTCCGCCGCAGGAGCGATCGTTGTAGTGACCTGCTCAATCACAACATCGATGGCACCATGTGAGGGAGATTCAACAGTGATAGCAGAGGTGAAAGCTACCCAGTCTGCCTTGTTTGAAGCCCATCTGGGTAGGCGTTTATGTGCATGACACGGGGGGAGTGACAGGAAGATGGGGAAGTGATCACTACCACACAGGTCAACATGTGCTCTCCAGTGGAGAGATGGAAGAAGGCCAGGACTGCAGACTGAGAGATCAATGGCCGAATAGGTGCCACACTGAAATGTGTAGGGGCGACTTGTATTTAAGAGACAGACGTCGAGTTGGGACAATTCGACATCTCTGCCATGCCCAGTAAACATGGGGCTACCCTCCCTACATGGAGTTATGGGCGTTAAAATCTCCCATAAATAGGAAATATCTAGGGAGTTGATCAATCAGTGCAGCCAATACATTCAGGGGTACTGTACCATCTGGATGGAGATAGACGTTGCAGACAGTTACTTCCTGTGTTGTCGGTATCCTGACAGCCACAGCTTCAAGAGGAGTTTGAAGGGGCACAGGTTCACTACATACCAAGTTCAGGACATAAACGCAAACTCCACCTGACACACTATTATATTCGCTGTGGTACTTGTAATATCCCCTGTAGCCACAAAGGGCAGGGGACCACACTGACAGGAACCATGTCTCCTGGAAGGCGATGCAAAAAGCAGGTGTAAAGCTTAACAGTTGTCGTAGCTCAGCCAGGTGGTGGAAAAAAACGCCGCAATTCCACTGGAGGATGATGTGTTCGTGAGACTGGGAAGGCATGAAACACTCATCAGGCAGTATATGCCTCAGGGTCACCTGCTGCCACCAACTTTTTCCTGAACAGGCTATATCCATTGTGTCTAAGGGTCTGGCGAGATCTAGGTTCTAAGTGGATGCCAGAATCTTTATCTCATCCTCAGATGCAGATGCAGAGCTTGTAGGCAGCAGTTGGTGTGGGTGCCACCGCAATTCCCTTGGTTTTGGGGGTCTTCTTTCTGGAATTCTCTCGCCGGCCCTTGGGTTTCTCTGTCTGGGACAGATTCACTGATTCTGTCTCTAGCCAGTGGTAGGTGTCATCTTTCCCACTAGCAGAAACCTGGGAAGGGAGTGACCCAAGGGACAACTTTGTAGCGAGAGGAGCCGAAGGAGACTTACGCTTCTCCGGCTGAGAAGTGGGGACTTGTGTCCCTGATGGTTGGAGGACAGTGCTCCCAAGGTAGGTGGTGCCGGACCAACAGTGAGGGATGTCCCCCCCACCATCAAAGGGGCAGCTGATGTCTTCCAGCTCTGAGAGGCAACTGGAACTCTCAGAACTGATGGGGCTACAACTGTTCTCGTAGTGGTGGCATACGAGGAGGCCTTAGCCACAAGATATACGTGCTCAAAATTCCTCTTAGCCTCAGTGTAGTCCAGGGTCTTTTATTCCATGATTTTCCTTTCTCACTGTAAAATCCTGCAGCCTGGTGAGCAAGGGAAATTACGTTCTCTGCAGTTGCCACTGATGGGAGGCGGGACACATGGAGTACTGGGGTGGGATGGACATCCACAATCTCAACAGATGATGCTGGAAGTACAGCAGGAAGACATACGGCCGAACTTTCAGCACTTAAAGAACCGCACTGGGGGAGGGATATATGGCTTGACATCACAGAAGTAGACCAACGCCTTGATCTTCTCGGTTATGGTGTGATCCACGAAGGCCAAGATGAAGGCACTGGTGGCAACCTGATTATCCCTCGGAACTCAATGGGTGCGCCGGATGAAATGAACCCCTCGTTGCTTTAAGTTGGCGCGCACCCCGCTGTCAGACAGCAAAAGAAGGGCCATATTTGAGCTCTTATGGTGCGTAATGGTTACGGAAACATCCCTCAGTTTGTCACAAGCATGTAATGCCCGTGACAGGGCAGAGGATGCTGTTTTTATCAAGACTGACTCTGACCACAGTATGGACAAGCCCTCCACCTCCCCAAACTTGTCCTCTAAATGCTCTACAAAAAACTGAGGCTTCATCAAGACTAAGGAGTCCGCATCAGCTCTTGTACATATGAGGTACCGGCATTCCTCCCTGGTGTGGCCAGGGAGAGGAATGACTTAGGATCATATTTCCTTGCATTGTTATGAGACTTGGAACACTTAGAGACTGCTGGCATTTGATCACCAGCAAGTGAAGACGTGGTGCACTTCATCGCGCGTCATCTGCCCAGATGCCATCCACTGTGACCAGGGGACCTCCCCATGGGCGCCACCCAGCTACAGCAAAAGCCACCTGGCAGGATGACCATTGCTGGGAGTCCTGACGCTCTAGGGTGATGGGCATCTACTTCCTGGCATATGTGGCCAGTTAAAGGTGCAGGCATCAGCAGAGGGATCCCTGTGTAGTCAGGGGGCTACAACCAACCAAGTACATGGCGGTCTCACCTAAATAGACTGGATACTGTGATGGATATGAGGTGCCAAGAATTCCAAAGTCATCATCGGCAAAAAAAAACGACACAGCATAGTGGGTGAAGGAAAATGCACCCAGGAAGGTGTCCTTGCCCAAGAGATGGAGGATGAGCGGGACTGCAATGCCACGACGAGAAAGTGGGCTAAAGATCTCAATGCATGATGGACACGATGCACCATGTAAGGTGCCCTACCCCAGTTGGCTCGCTCTTTGGGAAAATTTTGAAAAGCAGAGGTCAAACCATACAGGGAACCACCACATGAAGGCCGGAAGGTGATACACTCCTTTTAGTCACCTCTTATGACAGGCAGGAATATCTCTGGTCTATTCTAATCCCAGGGGGGCTTAAATGTGGTCAGACAATTCATGGCTCTTGCGTCACAATAAGGCACCCACACACTCGTCCCTGTTGTTTTGTGACTATCCCACAAAAAAGCAAAATCACTGTGCTGCCTCATCCTCTGTACTCTCCAGACCTGCCTCCTGTGGATTTTGTTTTAATTTCCAAAATAGTAAATCACACAGAGGATAAAGATTTGCGACAATAGGAAACATTGAAGAAAATTCGCAGCAGATGCAACTTAAAGCGATCCAGCAAGATGCATACCAACAATGGTCCTGAAAGTGGAAATGGCATCACAAGTAGTGTATCAATTGTGGAGGAGAGTATTTCAAAGTAGACTATGCACAATAAGTGAAAGGTCAGCTAGTGGACAAAATTATGGAATTTTTTGAACAGACCTCGTATACAAAGGTTTCTGTTCAACAAGTTCGCTTGTTTCAGCATACAGTGCCATTTTCAAATGTGCCTTTGTGGTTTGGAAAAGTGAGTCTTATACACATGTTACTTATGATTTTATTTATCATTTTTATAAATTATATTTTTACTTACATCTAGGTCGAGTTAAAAAATAACAGCAGAGTGCAGGCATAGCTACAACACTAGAAGAAAGGATGATCTTCACTACTCTGGATTAAATCTCACTTTGGCACAGAAAAGGGTAAATTATGATGCCACAAAAAACTTCGGTCATTTGCCAAATAGTATTAAAAGTCTGACAGGTAGCCAACCACCAATTAAAAGAATTTCTGAATGACAACTACTCCTACTCAATGGATGAATTCTTAGATATGAAGTAGTAACTGTATTAAAATAAATAAAAAGAAAAAAGAAAAAATTATTATTTTATGTACAGAAAACTATTTAAAATTACACATTCCACATCATTACGAAATGTCATATCCATTATCAATGGAACAAAGATAAATGTATGTATGTATGTATGTATGTAGTTGTTGATCAAAGGGTTAAAATGGCTCTGAGCACTATGTGACTTAACGTCTATGGTCGTCAGTCCCCCAGAACTTAGAACTACTTAAACCCAACTAACCTAAGGACATCACGCACATCCATGCCTGAGGCAGGATTCGAACCTGCAACCATAGCGGTCGTGCCGTTCCAGACTGAAGCGCCTAGAACCGCTCGGCCACACCGCCTGGCACAAGTTGTTAGGGAAATTTCTCATATAAGTGTACATCTCTCAGTCTTCCAAAATATTCATAGAATGTCAATTAGATATTTTGTGAAAACTTTGTACAGTGTTTTCAATGTGTTCAGCTTTGTAGTTTTCATGTTTAAGATATAGGTAGAAAGTTGACTGATTGCGTTCACATGCTCTGCTAGTCTTTCAATCAAATGTGGTTTCATAATGGACAGCTTACAGTTGACCCTGGATGCCAGACGATCATCAACTCCAGTTAGATGTAAGTCAAAATATAATTTATGAAGACAATATAATTTATAAAGATAATGTCAATGGTAATATGAGTGACGGAAAGAAAATTGAGTATTCACAACAACCACAGGTGCAATTCAAAATGGCAATGTAAATTTAAAGAGGCAAGCTTGTTGTGCAGAAATCTGTAAATATAAGCAAATAAAGATTATGTCGCTGTTACTGGAATTGACTTCTTATAAAATGTCATATTTTGACTTTGTTCATGCTGCTGACCCTACTGACAAAAACTTTCTCAACAGTATTTCACAAAAAGATCATCTTCCCTCTGGGGATTCCCATTTGTGGTCATGTAAAATTTCCGAATTACTCATTTGTTGATTACTGCTCACAAACAACAAATATAGCAGTACACCTCGGAAATGCTTCATTGTGTTCCTTTAATCTGATCTGATGGGTATCTCAAACACTCAAACAGTGCTCAAAAATGGGTTGCCTTAGTGACCTGTGCGTGGTCTTGTTTAAAGATGAGCTACACCTTCCTAGTAGTCTCCAACAGCTGAAGTGGACAATTTGTCTTCCCTACAACTGACCTCACAGGCTCATTTATTTCATATCACATTGCAATATGAACCTACATTGAAGAGCCAAAGAAACTGGTACGCCTATTTAATATCAAAATGGTTCAAATGGCTCTGAGCACTATGGGACTCAACTGCTGAGGTCATTAGTCCCCTAGAACTTAGAACTAGTTAAACCTAACTAACCTAAGGACATCACAAACATCCATGCCCGAGGCAGGATTCGAACCTGCGACCGTAGCGGTCTTGCGGTTCCAGACTGCAGCGCCTTTAACCGCACGGCCACTTCGGCCGGCTATCTAATATCATTTAGGGTCCTTGCGAACAGGCAGAAGTGCTGCAGCACGACATGGCATGGACTCAACTAATGTCTGAAGTAGTGTGGAAAGAACTGGCACCATAAATCTTGCAGGGCTGTCCATAAATCTCTATAAGTATGAAGGGGGTAGAGATGTCTATGGGCAGCACGTTGCAAGGCATCCCTGATGTGCTCAATAAACTATTTCGGGGGAGTTTGGTGGCCAGCAGAAGTGTTCAGGCTCAGAAACATGTTCCTGCACATGTGGGGTCTTGCAACTGTTCGCTCCACAAAAGACCCGTACCCAAAGACTGGAAAGTTGCACAGGTCACACCAATATTCAAGAACTGTAGTAGGAGTAATCCACTAAATCACAGGCCCATATTATGAGCATCAATATGGAGCAGGATTTTGGAACATACATTGTGCTTGAACATTATGAATTACCTCAAAGAAAACAGTCTATTGACAAACAGTCAACATGGATTTAGAAAACATCATTCTTCTGAAAAGCAACTAGCTCTTTATTTGCATGAAGTGTTGAGTGCTATTGACAAGGGATTTCAGATTGATTCTGTATTTCTGGATTTCCAGAAGGCTTTCGACACTAAACCACACAAGTGGCTTATAGTGAAATTGCGTGCTTATGGAATATCGTCTCAGTTATGTGACTGGATTCGTGATTTCTTGTCAGAGAGGTCGCAGTTCATAGTAATTAACGGAAAGTCATCGAGTAAAACAGAAGTGATTTCTGGCGTTCCCCAAAGTGGTGTTACAGGCCCTTTGCTGTTCCTTATCTATATAAACGATTTGGGATACAATCTGAGCAGCTGTGTTAGGTTGTTTGCAGATGACGCTGTCGTTTATCGACTAATAAAGACATCAGAAGATCAAAACAAATTGTAAAACGATTTAGAAAAGGTATCTGTATGGTGCAAAAATTGACAGGTGACCATAAATAATGAGAAGTGTCAGGTCGTCAATATGAGTGCTAAAAGCAATCGGTTGAACTTCAGTTACACGATAAATCAGTCAAATCTAAAGGCCATAAATTCAACTAAATACCTAGAAACTACAATTATGAACAACTTAAATTGGAAGGAACACATAGAAAACGTTGTGGGGAAGGCTATCCAAAGACTGCGTTTTATTGGCAGGACACTTAGAAAATGTAACAGATCTACTAAGGAGACTGCCTATACTATACTTGTCTGTCCTCTTTTAGAATACTGCTGTGAGGTGTGGGATCCTTACCAGATAGGATTGACAGAGAACATCGAAAAAATTCGAGGAGGGCAGCACGTTTTGTATTATCGCGAAATATGGGAGAGAGTGTCACTGAAATGATACAGGATTTGGGCTGGACATCATGAAAAGAAAAGCGTTTTTTGTTGTGACTGAATCATCTCACAAAGTTCCAATCACCAACTTTCTCCACCGAATGCACAAATATGTTGTTGATACTGAGCTACATAGGAAGAAACGATCACCACGAAAAAGATAAGGGAAATCAGAGCTCGTTTGGAAAGGTATAGGTGTTCGTCCTTTCCGCATGCTATACGAGATTGGAACAACAGATAATTGTGAATGTGGTTCAATGAACCATCTGCCAGGCACTTAAATGTGATTTGTAGAGTATCCACATAGATGTAGATTGTTCTGCTGGAACTGCTCAAGTCTGTAGGAATGCACAATGGACAGGAATGGATGAAAGTGATCAGACAGAATGCTCACATGTGTGTCACCTGTCAGAGTCATATCTAGACATAACAGGGGAACCATATTACTCCAACTGCACATGCCCCACACCATTACAGAGCATCCACCAGCTTCAACACTTTCCCCCTGACATGAAGGGTTCACAGATTCACGAGGTTGTCTCCATAACTGTACACATCCATCTGCTCAATACAATTTAAAATGAGACTTGTCTGACCAGGCAACATGTGTCTAGTTGTCAACAGTCCAATGTCAGTGTTGACGCGCCCAGGTGAGACAAAGTGTGTGTCATGCAGTCATCAAGGATACACGTGAGAACCTCCTGCCCTGAAAGCACATATTGGTGATGGTTCGTCCAATGGTTCGCACGCTGACACTTGTTGATGGCCCAGCATTGAAATCTGCAGAAATTTGTGGAAGGTTTCACTTTTGTCATGTTGAGTGCTTCTCTTCAGTCATCGGTCCCTTTCTTGCAGGATCTTTTTCCAGCAGCAGTGATGTCAGAGATATGATGTTTTACCAGATTACTGATTTTCACAGTATATTCGTGAAATGGTCATATGGGAAAATCACCACTTCATCACTACCTCGGAGATGCTGTGTCCCATCGCTCATGTGCCAACTCTAACACCATGTTCAAACTCACTTAAATCTCGATAAGCTGCCATTGTAGCAGCAGCAGCTAATCTAACAACTGTGCCAGACACTTGCCTTATAGAGGCACTGCCAACCGCAGTGCCATATTCTGCCTGTTTACCTATATCTGTATTTGAATACACATGCCTGTATCAGTTTCTTTGGCGCTTCAGTGTAGATATGTAATTGATGTTGCCGTGCCATTACTTATATATTTGAACATGATTGTTTTTCCTATTAATCTGAACTAATTTACATTTTTCTATATTTAGAGCAAGCTGTCATTCAACATACCATACAGAAATTCGGTTCAAGTCATGCTGGATCCTTCTACAGTCACTTAAAGATTACAATGCCCTATACATACAGCAACATCAGCAAACAGCTCATCCTATCCACCAAATAGCTTATGCATATCCAGAACACTTGCCTTGGGTAAATCTGATGATACTTTTGTCTTCAATGAACACTCACAATGCAGGACGACTTACATGGTTTTATTAAAATTCTTTTGAGCCACTCACATACTGGACAACTTATTTGGAATGCTAGATCCTTGTTAACAGTCTCGCGTGGGGCACTGTGTCAAACACTTTCCAGAAATCTAGGAACATGAAACCTACCTGTTGCCCATCTTCCATGGTTTGCAGATATTGTGTAAGAAAAGGGCCAACATACGATGCTTTATAAATCTATTGATTTGTTGACAGGAGCTTTTGCCTCAGAAGGATACTTATCATATTTGAATTCTGAACCTGAGGACATCACATACATTCATTGCCCAGGCAGGATTCGAACATGCGACCACAGCAGCAGTGCAGTTCCCGACTGAAGCATCTAGAACCACTCGGCCACAGCGGCCAGCTCATCTGAAACAAAAAAGTCTAGTAAACATGGGCACTAAAGCGCGTACCTGTAGAGCTATAAGTGCCTGTTCTTCTTCACTAGTGTGGAACACAGCTGTTCTAAGGAACAAGTACTCACAGCTCTTAAGGTATTTATTTCAGAGCCCATGTTTACCAGACATTTTTGCTCTGAATGATCGTTCCTGTCATATCCCTGAATATTGAACATTTCATGTGGGACACTCTCTATAAGGGAGTCACCTGTAGTTTTTCCCAGATGATGACAAAAATAATGATTCTAAGTAAGGGACGCTCAACATCGTGGTCACCAGCACCCAAACAAGAAGTCAGCATGCCAATCTCATGGGTGGGGGTGAAGACCGTCCCCACATGTGGAGCAGTTTATAATGCATAAAGCCTGACAGTTCACAAAATTTCACCACTCTTGTAACACTGAAATCATTATCAATGAGGATGGTGGGCGGATGTCCATCGAGGCTGGGGGCTGCCCTGATATCTGTATATAAGATACACATTGCCAAAATGTGCTGAACTGGAAGTGGCACACCACAAACCTCACAGGGTGGTGGATCCTCCAGCTGGTGGAGAAAGCCACGTGTTAGATGGCTATGTCCAATGCACAGCCTGGTAAGTAGAGCCTCCTTCCAGCAGTGAGTCAAACATGAAGACCGCCATGCCTGTGTGCTCAATTTTGGTAGCCGCAATTTGTCTTCTGTAACCTTCAAACATTCAGTCTCCCACTGATGCATTGCACACCCGTCAGAAAATGAGGTGACAGCATGCAACACGATAGGACATTGACAGACCAACACCACCCCAACATGTTCCCTTGGCTGCTTTGTTGGTCATGTTATTTCCCTGTATCCTGATATGGCCAGATACCCACCAAAATGTCACTTTCTTGCCATGGTGTTGGAGTTGCTGTAAAGAGTCATGGATGTGCTGAATCAACTGGTCTACTAGATTCAGTAAGCGAGTTGGAACAGGCAAAAAACCTTGTATGATGATATCTGTGAATCTTCTCCAGTGCCATAAAACTCTGCATCATAATTTGTAAATTGTTTCAAAAGACGCACTTTGAAAACCCTATTGGGGAAAACAGTGAAACAACTGAGGATATTCTCTTGTTAATATCTTCTGTATGAACAATGACAAAAGTGTGGTACATACTTAAAATTGAAGAAAACAAAGTTGTAAAAATGTAATCTGGAGTACAAATTTTCTTGTACCGGGCACCAAGGCACTAATGCATCCCATCCCTGGTCGTGTACTTGGGGATCTGATAGATCCAGATCCTTAAGACAATTAGTGGCACATATTACAAATGATTTGTTTACATGTGGCTGATTCCTGAACAGCCATCGTAAGTTGGTTTGGACCACTGCAGTAAATGCCAATGACTGACGTGATGCTGAGATTTTCAGAGCCTGTCAAAAGGATACATCGTTGAATGCAGGGCGGTGGTTCACCAGTCTCTGCAGACAGACACACTGAACTGGGCTGGTCAAAAAGGTTCCAGTCCATATACAAATGTCCAGATGGTGGACAGCATCTAACACATGAGGTAGGAAAGATGGGCTGACCTGTAGACCATGCTCCCATAATCCAAACACCCTATAAATCTGCATGAGATGGGACCTGTCAGCTCCCCATGCTTTCCTGCTAAGCCATTTCACAATATTCAATGACTGGATGTCCTCTGTGTGTAGGTCCTTAATGTTTGGAAGCCAAGTTAATTTCGAGTCAAATAATAAACCCAAAAAGTGCACAGTTTCCTGAAAATGTACAATATTGTAGCAAACCCACACCCCCTCCCCCCCACTGTGAGCACTGGTCGGTTACAACTTCGACAAGCACAGTTGAAATTGACATATGTAGTCTTCTCTGGTGAAAACCGAAAACCAGTTGCCTGCACCAAGGTTTCAGCCTCCTGATGATCAACAGTAGCTGCCTCATCATCATTGCAAGATCAGAGGAAAAGTAGAAGATTGTGAAGTCATCCTCAAACACAGAGCATTTGACAGGGCTCCTGACGAGAGGAAATGCCGTTGACAGGTATGGTAATTGTGCCACTGAGTATACTGGCTTAGGGGATCAGTTTCTCTTCAACATAGCAGGCAGACAAGGCATCACCAACGCGACATCAAAAGCACCAGTCCAAGAGAAAGGGATTGCATAATAATTGGCAGACAACCACATAGTACCCATTCATGAAGTTGGCAAACAATTTTGTTCCTCGAAGTAGTGTCATATGCTTTTTCGAGGTAAAAAGCACACAAACCAAATGGTAAGGACACCTGTATCGCCGTATCCAGTAGAATCAAGTTGTCATGGGTGAAATAATAGCACCTGAAACCACACTGGGAGTGGTTCAGGTGACCTCGGGATTCAAGCAGCCAGACGAGGCAGCAGTTGACCATATGATCAAGAGTCTTACACACACAACTGAAATGGGCTACACCCTGGTAACCATTAGGGGTGCTACGATCCTCGCCAGGTATCCATAATGGAATTAATATTGCCTCTTTCCATGCCATGGGGTACTGTTCATCAAACATGATCCGACAGAAACGAGAGGATCTGTCCTTGGCACAGATGGCAGAGCATTCCATAATGAACATCATTAGGTCATGGGGCAATGTCTCTGGCAGTGGGAAGAGCTGATTCCTGCTCCTTCATTATGCAAGAAGAAATGGAGCTTCCTCATCTCCACAGTCCTATGGAACCCCTGAAATGCAAAAACTTGTCTGGATGACTCAGTGACTGTAAAAATGTGTTCAGCTAAAACCTGAGAAGTGTCTTTACACACGTCCAGCAAGATCCCATTTCTCAACAAGGCCATAAGGCAACACATACTGCCCTTGCACAAGATCCACCTTATTGATTCCCAAACTTGTGCAGTGAAAGCGGACTGATTTTTGGAAGTCACCAATTCCTTCCAGGAATCTCTCTTCTGTTTTTTTATCACTTGCCTCACATGTGCTCTTGCAGATCTGTCACTTGACACATTCTTCTGGGTGACAGATCTGCAATACAAGCAAGTTAAGCCTGTGGCCAATGCTGCAGTATACTCTCTGAAATTGGTTTCCAAATGGATCTGATGACTTATTTTGTTTTTGACTCATTCAGCTGCATTTCAACACCAAGAATACCTACTCTTATGTCATACAGATGGGAGTTCGTGTGGCAGTCAGATGGCAGCACATCTTTGCAATCCTGCTGCATGATTTTAATGAAAAATTTAAAACTTCTGCTTTCCTTTTTTTGTGCCCATTCGCACACCAGACTGATCTGCGAGTGATTGAATAGAAACCTTTGACCTGCTTAGTAACATTACATAGGCCTATATTTTTCTAAGATTCTTGGTAAATGTCTTGCTTGCGCTACGTTAGGGTAATTGCAATCACATTTAGTACATTCACAATAGAGGTTACATAATTTTAAAACATTCTACAGTATATTTCAGATTCAGTGATGACTCACTTGAGGCAATGTAGAACTTCAGCACCATCTATTTCAGCTTTATATTATCAACAACATCTAACATCATGATTCTTTACTCTCTAATTCTTTGTTTATATTTGCATAATATACCACCATTAAGCTTAAATTCAGTTGCCATCCCACAGTTTTCAGAAAAGACACACATATCTTTGCACTGTATTATGTGTTTCACAGTTCCAGTGGTGTGGTGTTTGGCTGCTGAGCACATGCACACACACTGGAAGCTGCATGCAAGGCTGAGAGATGGTGGAAGGTAGATTTTTACTCCCTGTGTGCTGTGTTTAAAAACTAATACCACATCCTCGAATGTAGAATTACGAGGATGCATCAAATAAAACAGAAGTTTTGTTTTATTTGTTTTGTTGTAAATAGTGTGTGTCACAATATCCGCTCATTGTTGCTTTCATTCCCCTTGACTGTTCTTCACAACTATAATGTTGTTGTACTGTGTCTTTAATCAGAATTGCAATGCCTGTGTAGGAGTTACTGTCACTTGTTGTGAAATGCATTATAATCAAGTCTTCCAACAGAGGACATAAAACTATGAAAAATTTTGAAGATACTTGCTTCACAGTTCAGTGGCAACACCCTGAACACATTCAAGTGTATGTATGGCACAAATAGTTTTTATGAGGATGAGAAACAATTGAGAATGCAACTCACCAACATCACCCAAGGACCAGAACGACTGAGGAGAATATTCCCATGGTTAGACAGCTTATTGACAACAACCACTTTATAACAGTTTCTGAAACTGCTCCAGTGGTTGGCATGGGCTACACTAGTGCTCAGGTGATAATTAGTGACAACGTTTTGGAAAGTGTCTGCAAGAATGGTGTCTCACTTTCTCACAATACGGCACAAATTTCGTCATCTCAAGGTGTGCAAATGGCTACTGAAGTGCGACCAAACTGAAGAAAATTTTTTGCACCAGATTATGGACCATGGAAGTACCATTACACACCAGAACAGAAAAAAAGCAACAGAAAATGGTACAAAAAGGGCAAATCTGCACCCACAAAAACCAAAGACCGTCTCTCTGTAGGTAAGGTTCTTAAAAGTCTTTTTCTATTTTAAAGGAGTGTTTCTCATTGATTTTCTCCATCAATGCCATACTGCAAACACTGCACACTACTGACATCTTACAACCAAACAAAATGTGCATACTGTCAGAACAAGCATGCAGTTCTGATCTGGAACATAATTGTGCTTCGTAACAATGACCGAGCCCACACAACTGGCCAAACTACACAAAAAATTCCAAAATTGTTCTGGACCAGACTAGAACTTCCTCCCTACTGTCCAGATGTATCACCCTCCAATTTTCCTTTGTTTGTGCCCTTAAAGGAAGCAGTCAGAGGACATATTTGATGATGATGGGCATATAGAAGTGTCCGTGCACAGCTAGCTCCTATCATAGCCATGCATTTCAAAAAATGGTATCAATAAAGTGCCTACTTTCTGGGAAGATTGGGTTTTCTGTTCAGGAGATTATTTGGACTATTAGTATGTGTATATGAATTTATCTGAAGCTTACATAAACCTATAAAAAATTACTGTTTATATCTGACTCAGCCTCACACATTGTTATCCTTCTTCCAGCTATTTGATTTTACAGAAATCTTCAACCTTGGCCTTTCATTCACAAAAAATGAAATCTGTGACTAAGTGAACTTCAATATTTTAAATGCTCACAGCTGTCTCTGCATGAAAAAGCTACAGTTACAAAAAGAGGTCATTCAACACATAATATTCTGATATTCAGCCAGGCTCAAGTAACAGCAATAAACATATTTATAGCTTTAATTCTGAGTGGTCCTAACGGAAAAGTTGACTTTGTGGCTATGGAGTAAAACATACATTATTTTGCTTAAAATGTCTTCTGTTTGGCGGTGATATAATGCAGACAGAATGGTGGCAGAAACATAAACAATATGAAAGAATAAACTGAAAAGCATGAGGTCTCAGAGTGTTAGACAATGGAATTTCACCATCACTTTTAGGAACCATAAGCATTAGTGTGGCATACAGACATTCAATAAATGAGCATAACAAATAAGTTAAAAACAATCATGAAATTTTGTCCAGAATAATAGAGTGCATGTTCTTTTTTTGGAACTTTGAAACATCCCTACATGGCTTGAGCAGCTGGCTCAGCAGCTTGCATGCAGTGGAAATATCTTAGACCTTGTGGCTACAAACAGGCCAGATCTTGTCAACAAAGTCAGTATAGAAATGGTGATTAGTGATCGTGATGTTGTTATAGCAACTATGATTATGACAGTTAATAAAGCAGTCAAGAAGGCTAGGAGATTGTTTCTGCTGGATAGAGCAGATGAGCACTTGTTAACATCTCACTTAGGCAGTGATTGACATCACTTAGTTCCTGTAATATGGATGTCCAGGAATTATGGACAAAGTTTACGCACATTGTAAATCATGGTCTGGACAGTTTTGTGGCTAGTAATTGGATAATGGATGGAAAAGACCCACATGCTTTAATAACAAAACTCGGACGATGCTAAGGAAGTATAGGACATTGCTTTCTCAGTTCAAAAAGGAATGTAAAAATAATGACAAGCAAAGGTCAGTAGAGATTCATGCATCTGTGAAAAGATCTATAGCATAGTATAACTACTACCATTGTCACATGTTAGCAAAATATTTGCCAGAGAACCTGTGAAAATTCTGGTCTTGTGTACAATTGCTAAGTGGGTCTAAGGCTTCCATTCATTCCCTTATTGATCACTCTTATGTGGCAGTTGGAGATAGCAAAACGAAAGGCAATGTTTTAAATTTCACTTTCAAGAAATCGTTCACGCAGGAGAATTATACAAACTTACCATCATTTGACAATCAGACAGACTCCTGTATGGATGACACAGTAATACACTTCCATGGCATAGAGGGACTACTGAAAGATTCGAAAGCAAATAAATCACAAGGTCCACATGGAAGCCCAGTTTGATTTTACAAAGAGTACTCTATGGCAATGGTCCCTTAACTTGCATGCACTTATCATGAACCTGTCATCCAGCACAAAGTCCCAAGTGACTGGGAAAAAGCACATGTGACTCTAGTATATACGAAGGGTAAAAGAATGGACCCATAAAATTTCAGACCAATATCCTAATTTAGGTTTGCTGCACAATTCTTGAACATATTCTAAGTTCGCATACAACAAGATTTCTGGAGACTCAGATGGTTATTTCCACAAACCAGAATGGTTTTCACTCATGCGGAACTCAGCTTGCCCTTTTCCCATATGATATATTGCAAACAATGGATGAGGCACAATAGGCAGATTCCATATTTCTAGATTTCTGGAAAGCATTTAATGCAGTGCCCACTGCAGGCTGTTAATGGAGGTACGAGCATATGGAATGAGTTCACATGTATGTGAATGACTCAAAAACTTCTGAAATAATAGAAGCCAGTATGTTGCCCTTGATGGAAAGTGTTCATCAGACAAGGATATTGTCAGGAGTGTCCAAGGGAAGTGTGACAAGACTACTGCTGTTCGATATATACATAACTGATTTGGTGGACGGAGTAGACAGCAGTCTACTGTTGTTTGCTGATGATGCCATGGCTCACAGTAAAGTGTTAAAGCTGAGCGACCGTAGGGAGACGCAAGAAGACATACACAAAAATTTGCAGTTCAAAACAGCTAGCTCTAAATGTGGACAAGTCTAAGTTAATGTGGGTGGGTAGAAGCATAAAACCTGTAATTTTTAGATACCACATTACTAGTGTCTTGCTTGACACAGTTAATTCATTTAAATATCTGGGCACAACATTGCAAAGTGGCGAATGGTCAACTTCTGTTTATTAGGAGATTTTAGGAAATAGTGGTTCACCTGTAAAGGAAACTGCAGATAGGATGCTGGTGTGACCTATTCTTGAGTACTGTTTGAGTGCTTGGGACACGTACGAGGTCGGATTGAAGGAAGACATCAAAGTATTTCAGAGGTGGGCCTCTAGATTTGTTACTGATAGGTTAGAACACCGCAAAAGTGTTACAGATGTGCTTTGGAAACTCAAACGGGAATCCCTAGAGGGAGGGTGATGTTCTTTTTGAGAAACATTATTGAGATAATTTAGATAACTGGCATTTGTACCTGACTGCTGAATGATTCTACTGCTGCCAACATACATTGTGCCTAAGGACCATGGAGATATGGTATGAGAAATTGGGGCTCACACGGAGATATATAGAGTGTCCTTTTTCCCCCTCACTCCATTCGCAAGTGGAACAGGAAATGGAATGACTAGTAGTTGTACAGGGTACCTGCTGCCATGCACTGTATGGTGGCTTGCAGAATATCAATGTAGATGTAGATGATTTAGTAAACATGGGGTATTTGGAGGATTTGTAAATTTTGCATCTAAATTAGATTCATATTTGAAGACACTAAGAGACCAGTACAGTCTTCTACATTGTTTTAACACCATTTCGAATGAGTAACCTGATCACCTCAAGAAATACCGTATCCCATGAGGAGACAAGGGCAGAAATTCGAAAAGTCTGCTTCATAGCTGTCACGGATGATGATAAATGTTTTGGAACACACTCATAAGGTCCTTGTTCTGTGGTATGTATTGAATGCGCAAAAATTTGAGCTTTTTGGGGGGATTCTTTTTACAAAACCAAATGCCAAAAACATATCGCAATATAGTTCAGAACTAAACATAATTCTTCAATGAAATTGACAAACTGATATCTCAGCTCAGATATCTTGAAGTACCGATTTCTTGAAAGGAAAAAAGCAGGAGTTAAAGTAAAAATAACAGCAGTTAATAGTAACCAACATTTCATTCACTGTTATGTACACCAACTTAATTTAATAATGAGAAATGCATTAAGTATTACACAAAATATAAAAATATTTTTATTTTATGTTCTCCCTGTTCCTACATTCTGCTCAATGCCACTACAATGAGTGATATTTCTCAAAAAGCAAGTGAATGTAAGCATTCCACACCCATCCTCTACAAGGTGGAACTTCAAAATATGGATCATAAACAGTAATGGAAATTTATGAACAGAATAAATGACTAGTAGTTACTGTAAAATATTGAAGCAAGTAATTCAGAAACTGAAGCAGTTTTATTATAAAAAATCATAATTATATTGGGCAACAAAATGAAAACTGTATAAAATATAGTGAAGATACTTCATTTCTGTTACTGACAGCTTGGGAGTTATCAGGTTCGATGAGCAGTGCAATGGAGTATCTGAGACCAGTCTTTAAAAATAACTTCAGTAAAATGGAAATGACACTCAAAACCCCCGAAGATGTAGCATCCATCATAAAATACTTAAAACGTAAGTACTCTAGTGGATATGATAACATATCAGCAAAGATAATCAAAGAGTGCTCATGTGAGTTGAGTTCTATCTTTAAGTTATCTGTGAAATCAATCTCTTTTCTGCAGAACATTTCCAGACTGGCTAAAATATGCCAAAGTTAAGCCTCTTTACAAGAAGGAGCATAAAAGGATACCATCCAAATTTCACTTTTGACGACTTTCTCAAAAATATTTCAAAAGGTTGTGTTCAACCGTCTCCTTAGGCACCTGACTGCAACTAATATATTGTCCAAGTCACAGTTTGGGTTTCTTAGTAATTCCAATACAGAAAAAGCTATTTACACTTACAGTGAGAATGTTCTTTATTCATTAGACAATAAATTAGAGGCTCCTGGCCTTTTGTGTGACTTTTCAAAAACCTTTGCCCATGTGAACTACAGCATTCTCTTAAGTAAATTAGACTAATATAGTGTCACTGCCAGTACTGCAAAATGGTGCGAGTCCTATTTAACTAACAGGAAACAAAGAGTGTCATTGTAAAATACCTCTGCAGTAAGAAGTCAGTTTTCATCTGACTCTTAATTAATCACATGTGGTGTTCCTTAGGGTTCCACCTTCGGTCCATTGCTTTTTCTTGTGTACATTAATGATCTCTCATCTGTTACATTGCCACATGCCAAATTTGTTTTGTTTGCAGAAGACACAAACATTGAAATAAGTAGCAAGTCAAGTACAGATTTAGAAATAGTTGCTAAGCAAATTATCACTGACATTAATAAATGGTTTAAAGCTAATTAACTGTCTTTAAACTTTGATAAGACCCACTGTATGCAGTTCAGAACCTGTGCGAGATTTCCGTGCAGCACGCCTTTTACATATGAAAATATGCAGATTGGATACGTTGACAGTATTAAATTTCTGAGGTTACAACTCTATAATAAACTCTGTTGGTAAGGGCATACCACAGAATTGCTTAAGTGACTAAAAAAATTCTGTATTTGCAATGAGAATGATGTCAGACATAGGAGATATAAATATAAAAAAATGCATACTTTGCTTACTTTTAATCTATTGTGTCACACGAGATCATACTCTGGGGTGACTCATCAAACCAAGCAAATGTTTCTAGCATGCAAAAGTATGTAATAAGAATCATTTTCGATGTAAATTCAAGATCATCATATAGAAACCTGTTCAAGAAACTTTGTATTCTAACCACTGCATTTCAGTATATTTATTCCTTAATGAAATTTGTTGCACGTAATATATCTCTATTTCCAACCAACAGCTCAACAGATACTATCAACACTAGAACTAAGAACAAGCTACATAAAGACCTAAAATCACTTACCTTGGTAAAAAAAAAGGGGTCTAATATTCAGGAACACACATTTTCAATAAATTGTCAGCAACCATTAAAAACTTGGTTGCAGATGAAGCACAGTTTAAACAGAGCTTGAAAGATTTTTTGAGACGCAACTCTTTCTACTCTATAGATGAATATCTTAACAGAGACTGTTAGACCAGCTTTAGTAAAAATGTCTGTTGAATTTCGGTTTTGACAGCACATGGTCACAAAAGTCAAGATTAGATATGTTGTGTATGATAAATTTATTGAAAGTACATAACAATCCTTCAGTCTTACAGTGTAATAATTCTGTAAATATTAACAGTTCCAGTTTACTGGAGGCTTGCCGGCCTCAGTGATACGGATAGCTGTACTGTATGTAGGTGCAACCACAACGAAGGGGTATCTGTCGAGAGGCCGGACAAACGTGTGGTTCCTGATGAGGGTCAAGCAGCCCTTTCACTAGTTGCAGGGGCAGCAGTCTGGATGACTGACTGATCTGACCTTGTAACACTAACCAAAACAGCTTTGCTGTGCTGGTACTGCGAACGGCTGAAAGTACGGGGAAGCTACAGCCATAATTTTTCCCGAGGGCATGCATCATTACTGTATGGCTAAATGATGATGGCATCCTCTTGGGTAAATTATTTCGGAGGTAAAATAGTTCCCCATTCAGATCTCCAGGTGGGGACTACTCAAGGGGATGTCATTATCAGGAGAAAGAAAACTGGCATTCTACAGATCGGAGTGTGGAATGCCAAATCCCTTACCCGGGCAGGTAGGTTAGAAAATTTAAAAATGGAAATGGACAGGTCAAAGTCAGATATAGTGGGAATTAGTGAAGTTCGGTGGCAGGAGGAACAAGATGTTTAGTCAGGTGAATACAGGGTTATAAATACAAAATCAAATAGGGGTAATAATGAATAAAAAAAATAGGAGTGCGGGTAAGCTACTACAAACAGCGTAATGAACACATTATTGTGGCCAAGATAGACATGAAGGCCACGCCTACCATGGTAGTACAAGTTTAAATGCCAACTAGCTCTGCAGATGATGATGAGATTGATCAAAGGTATGATGAGACAAAAGAAATTATTTGGATAGTGAAGGGAGACAAAAATTTAATAGTCATGGGTGACTGGAATATTATAGTAGGAAAAGGAAGAGAAGGAAATGTAGCAGGTGAACATGGATTGGGGGTAAGAAATGAAAGAGGAAGCCACCTGGTAGAATTTTGCACGGAGCATAACTTATTCATAGCTAACACTTGTTTCAAGAATCATGAAAGAAGGCTGAATACATGGAAGAGGCCTGGAGATACTGGAATGTTTCAGACAGATTATATAATTGTAAGGTAGAGATTAAGGAACCAGGTTTTAAATTGTAAGACATTTCCAGGGGCAGATGTGGACTCTGACCGCAATCTATAGGTTATGACTGTAGATTACAACTGAAGAAACTGCAAAAAGGTGGGAATTTAAGGAGATGGGACCAGGATAAACCAACTAAACCAGAAAGTTTACAGAGTTTCAAGGAGAGCGTAAGGGAACGATTGACAGGAATGGGGGAAAGAAACAGTGTAGAAGAATGGGTAGCTTTGAGGGATGAAGTAGTGAAGACAGCAGAGGATCAAGTAGGTGAAAATATGAGGGCTAGTAGAAATCTACATCTACATCTACATACATACCCCGCAATCCACCATACGGTGCGTGGCGGAGGGTACCTCGTACCACAACTATCATCTTCTCTCCCTGTTCCACTCCCAAACAGAACGAGGCAAAAATGACTGCCTATATGCCTCTGTACAAACCCTAATCTCTCATATCTTTGTGGTCTTTCCACAAAATATAAGTCGGCGGCAGTAAAATTGTACTGCAGTCAGCCTCAAACGCTGGTTCTCTAAATTTCCTCAGTAGCGATTCACGAAAAGAATGCCTCCTTTCCTCTAGAGACTCCCACCCGAGTTCCTGAAGCATCTCCGTAACACTCGCGTGATGATCAAAGCTACCAGTAACAAATCTAGCAGCCCGCCTCTGAATTGCTTCTATGTCCTCCCTCAATCCGACCTGATAGGGATCCCAAACACTCGAGCAATACTTGAGAGTAGTGCGTATTAGTGTTTTATAAGCAGTCTCCTTTACAGATGAACCACATCTTCCCAAAATTCTACCAATGAACCGAAGATGACTATCTGCCTTCCCCACAACTGCCTTTACATGCTTGCTCCACTTCATATTGCTCTGCAATGTTACGCCCAAAAATTTAATCGACGTGACTGTGTCAAGCGCTACACTACTAATGGAGTATTCAAACATTACGGGATTCTTTTTCCTATTCATCCACTTTAATTTACGTTTATCTATATTTAGAGTTAGGTGCCATTCTTTACACCAATCACAAATCCTGTCCAAGTCATCTTGTATCCTCCTATAGTCACTCAATGACGACACCTTCCTGTATACCACATCATCATCATCAGCAAACAGATGCACATTGCTATCCACAATATCCAAAAGATCATTTATGTAGATAGAAAACAACAGCAGACCTACCACACTTCCCTGGGGCACTCCAGATGGTACCCTCACCTCTGATGAACACTCACCGTCGAGGAAAACGTACTGGGTTCTACTACTTACGAAGTCTTCAGGCCACTCACATATTTGGGAACCAATCCCATATGCTCATACCTAACTTAGGAGTCTGCAGTGGGGCACCGAGTCTAACGCTTTCTGGAACTCAAGGAATATGGCATCCCTCTGATACCCTTCATCCATGGTCTGCAAGATATCATGTGAAAAAAGGGCGAGTTGCGTTTTGCAGGAGCGATGCTTTCTAAAGCTGTGCTGATGCATGGACAGCAACTTCTCTGTCTCAAGGAAATTCATTATATTCGAACTGAGAATATGTTCGAGAATCCTGCAACAAACCGATGTTAAGGATATTCGTCTGTAATTTTGAGGATCAGTCCTTCTACCCTTCTTATATACAGGTGTCACCTGCGCTTGTTTCCAGTCGCTCGGGACTTTACGTTGGGCAAGACATTCATGATAAATGCAAGCTAAGTAAGGAGCCAATGCAGTACAGTACTCTCTGTAAAACCGAACTGGAATCCTATCAGGCCCTGGTGATTTACTTATTTTTAACCCGTTCAGCTGCTTCACAATCCCAGTGATGTCTATCACTAAGTCCTCCATATGGGAATCTGTACAAGACTCAAACGGCGGTATGTTTGTACGATCCTCCTGCGTGAAAGATTTCTCAAATGCTAAATTTAAAATTTCAGCTTTCGTTTTGCAGTCTTCCATTGCCAGGCCAGACTGATCAGTGAGTGACTGGATGGAAGCCTTCGACCCGCTTACCGATTTTACATCAGACCAGAATTTCCTTGGGTTTTCTGCAAGATTTTTTGCTAAGGTATGACGGTGGTAGTGGGTGTATGCTTCACGCATTGCTCTTTTCACAGCAGTACTAATCTCTACAAACTTTAGCCTGTCCTCATTCTCCCGATCTTTCTTGTACCGTGAGTGTAACTGTCTTTGCTTCCTGAGCATTCTCCAAATTGCAATGTTAAGCCACGCTGGGTCTTTTCTGTCCATAACCAACTTTTTCGGCACATACGTGTCCAATGCGTGATTTACAATGTGTTTAAAATTTGACCACAATTCTTCCACGTCCATTGTACCAGACGTAAATGAAGTCGATTCATTTATTAAGTGGGGTGCTAACCATTGCTTATCTGCTCTTTCTAGTAAGAATACTCTCCTAGCCTTCTTGACAGACTTTTTAACTTTCACAACCATAGTCGTAATGACAACATCATGATCACTAATCTCTGTCTCAACACTGACACAGTCGATGAGGTCTGGTCTGTTTGTGGCTACCAGATCTAAACTATTTCCATTACACATTGGCCGTTGATTTGGCTGCTCAAGACAGTTTTCAGATAATGTGTTCAAGAGTAATTCACACGACTGCTTGTCTGTACCACCTTGGGTAACAGAAGATGTACTGAATTTAATTGATGTAAGATGATAATATAAAAATGCAGTAAATGAAGCAGGCAAAAAGGAATACAAACGTCTCAAAAATGAGATCGACAGGAAGTGAAAAATGGCTAAGCAGGGATGGCAAGAGGACAAGTGTAAGGATGTAGAGGCATATAGGGTTAAGATAGATACTGCCTACAGGAAAAATTGATGAGACCTTTGGAGAAAAGAGAACCATTTGTATGAATATCAAGAGCACAGATGGAAACCCAGTTGTAAGCAAAGAAGGGAAAGCACAAAGGTGGAACGAGTATATAGAGGGTCTATACAAGGGCAATTCACTTGAGGACAATATTATGGAAATGGAAGAGGATGTAGATGAAGATGAAATGGGAGATATGATACTGCATGAAGAGTTTGAGAGAGCACTGAAAGACCTAAGTCAAAGCAAAGCCTCAAGAGTAGACAGCATCCCATTACAACTACTGATAGCCTTAGGAGAGCCAGCCCTCACAAAACTCTATCATCTGGTGAGCAAGATTAATGAGACAGGCGAAATATCCTCAAACTACAAGAAGAATATAATAATTCAAATCCCAAAGAATGCAGGTGTAGACAGATGTGAAAATTACCAAACTATCAGTTAAATAAGTCATGGCTCCAAAATACTAACACGAATTCTTTATAGATGAATAGAAAAACAGGTAGAAGCCGACCTCAGGGAAGATCAGTTTGGATTTCGTAGAAATGTTGGAACACGTGAGGGAATACTGACCCTACAACTTATCTTAGAAGACAGATTAAGGAATGGCAAACCTACATTTCTAGCATTTGTGGACTTAGAGAAAGTTTTTAACAATGTTGACTGGAATACTCTCTTCCAAATTCTGAAGGTGGCAGGGGTAAAATACAGGGACTGAAAGGCTATTTACTATTTGTACAGAAACCAGATGGCAGTTATAAGTGTCAAGGGGCATGAAAGAGAAGCATTGCCTGGGAAGGGCGATGTTATTCACTCTGTATATTGAGCAAGCAGTAAAACAAACAAAATAAAAATTTGGAGTAGGAATTAAAATCCATGGAGAGGAAATAAAAACTTTGAGGTTCGCCGATGACATTGTAATTCTGTCAGGGACAGCAAAGGACTTGGAAGAGTAGTTGAAAGGAATGGACAGTGTCTTGAAAGGAGGATATAAGATGAACATCAACAAAAGCAAAACGAGGATAATGGAATGCAGTCAAATTAAATCGGGTGATGCTGAGGGAATTAGATTAGGAAATGAGACACTTAAAGTAGTAAAGCAGTTTTGCTATTTAGGGAGTAAAATAACTAATGATGGTCGAAGTTGAGAGGATATAAAATGTAGACTGGCAATGGCAAGGAAAGTGTTTCTGAAGGAGAGAAATTTGTTAACATTGAGTATAGATTTAATTGTCAGGAAGTTGTTTCAGAAAGTGATTGTATGGAGTGCAGCCATGTATGGAAGTGAAACGTGGATGATAAATAGTTTGGACAAGAAGAGAATAGATGCTTTCGAAATGTGGTGCTACAGAAGAATGCTGAAGATTAGACGGGTAGATCACATAACTAATGAGGAGGTATTGAATAGGATTGGGGAGAAGAGGAGTTTGTGGCACAACTTGACTAGAAGAAGGGATTGGTTGGTAGGACATGTTCTGAGGCATCACGGGATCACTAATTTCGTATTGGAGGGCACTGTGGAGGGTAAAAATCGTAGTGGGAGACCAAGATATGAATACACTAAGCAGATTCAGAAGGCTGTAGGTTGCAGTAGGTACTGGGAGATGAAGAAGCTTGCACAGGATAGAGTAGCATGGAGAGCTGCTTCAAACCAGTCTCTGGACTGAAGACCGCAACAACAACTTTCTGTCATGTTCCACATCCATGAGAATCATCTCATTTTTTGGTTCTATGGAACAAAAACTGACCTAAATTAATCTAATCTAATCGCAAGACATAATTTTCTATACTAAAGCATAAACAGAATGCATGAAAATTTGCAACCCTTAAAAAGCTGCTTTACTGAAATTAGCCAACATCAAATGCAGATCAAGCCACTGCAGCAGCAACATGAATTTTAGAACACCTAAATGATAACAATGTCATCATACCATGTCACATGTTGACATAATTTACAAATAAACATAATCACGAGATATTAGCACATTTAAAGTTAACGAGTACAAAAAAATTTTCGGGACTGCTCTAAAAAGCCCCAAAATCCTGCTAGAATCCTTCAAAGACACTCACTGGAGAAGCTAAGGGAGTGTGGGACTGTATGTGTGTTGATATAATTGTAGATATTCTAATACTAAATTATTCAAAGAAAATGCTTCACTAGTTTTAAGAATGGGCATCCTACAGAGAAAATAGTACTGACCAGTGAATCACATACCATGATTGACAAAGAAAAGCCTGAAACTGAACTAAAAGTAATCTACTACATGTCTGATATCTATGATATTGCTCATGTAATCTGTAAGGGGCAGTCAAATAGAAATGAGACAGACAGAAGAAAGGAAGTAAGCTGTTCATTATTTCAAACATTGTTACCATAAATGTTAATACATTTTTCCTACTGTGAAGCAAGATGGTCAATGCCTTCACAGAAAGAAGTTTTTTGTGGCCTACAGAACAATGATTATACTCATAAATACGGAAAGTGCAAGGGGAGAAATTAGGACTCCATGAAGAATTTGTATGGACTTTCCAGTGAAACTTCAGCAGTGTAGCTGAAAAAACCTCAATAACATGCGGGCCTGGCCACATATTGTTGTTTTGAGCACACTGCAGAAGTTTCAACAGGTCTCACTTACACATCCTCCACACTTGCAATCCCTCCCAAGGTGATTTCCTTATTCTTGAAACCCTGAAGAATGACACCTGTGGCAAGCAATCTTCTTCGAATGAAGAGGTGCACGCCTGGGTACAATTATGGTTCCAGAAGCAACTGCGAACATTTTACCATGAAGGCACTGAGTGTCTTGCCTCACAGTGGGATAAATGTATTAGTAGTTACGATAGTTACTTTTAAAATAATAAATGGTTTACTTAGTTTTCTTCCATGTGTCTTATTTTCATTTGACGGCCTCTTATATCATGTAATTACCTAGACTGTTGCAGTTCCCATGATTAAATAAGAGGCAGAATGCTGCTTTTAACAATGGAAAGGATAAAAACTTTTCTAAGATGCATTATGAATTCAGAAAGGGTAAATGTGTTGGCAGTGCTTTCAATGAAGTTAAGTTTCCATTTCCACACAAGGGAAACCTACACACACACACACACAGAGAGAGAGAGAGAGAGAGAGAGAGAGAGAGAGAGAAATTGGCACACAGAGCTTTCAACATAGCTTGTCAACTTTGCAGTCCAACACCATGATCACTGAACCACAATGCCCTGGCAGTTTTACATTGCTCCTTATTGCTTCTTGAGCTTGAACTGTTCACTGTTTCTATTTTGCTTTTTTTTCCTTCCTGTTTTCATGCTTGATACATGTTCAGTTATTAACAGGCTCTGTTACCATTAAATCTGAGGGGGGATGTGATGGGGAGTTCCACTCATACATTGTCACCCAGAAAACAACACAAATTTTCTTATCTGTTTGGGCAATTTAAAACAAGAAGAGTGGCTTTCACTTTTAAATCAACAGAACAAGCTTGAACTGTAGCAATTTACATTTAAGAAGTAAAAATTGTATGAATTTATTCTTTTATGATTTTATCAAGTTTCTGAACAAATTTTCTTATTATACATGATTGTTTCCTTTCACACAATTTTAGAATAAAGGCTAAAGATTTTATGAAGTAGCACTCACACTAATTTCAACTATGATTCACCTCTGTTCAATGCTCCTGGATTTATGTAAAATTATAAAAAATAAGGGAAACTAATACGGTTTGCAGGGGGTGACTATCCAAGAATACAATATGCAAACAAAAAATGTGAGTGTAATCATAATAAGGAAGCAGTTGAACCAAAACAGAACGACATTAAAACGAAAAGAAGTGGGAATGCAAATAGTGCTGGAAAAAATTACTTAACAGTTGTTCACCAAAATATATGTTCCCTAGCAAATAAGACCCAACAGCTAGAAGTGGAGCTGGAGTCTACAGAGTGCTCAGTTGTTTGTCTCACTGAGCATTGGTGCAATGAGGCTGAAATTAATCAATTAGTCTTGCAGTCTTATAATTTAGCGAGTGCATACTGTAGGACTTCTATGAAGTGTGGAGGGTGTTGCATTTATGTAAAACAAAATTATCAGTATAAGACCAGAAGCGATTTATGTGTAATCAGTGAAGAGCAACATTTTGAACTGGCAGCAGTTGAAATCAGGGACCAATACAGGTGTAGGAATTTGATTATCTTATGTATATACAGATCTCCTAGTGGAGACTTCAATATCTTTTTCTCCAAACTTAATCATGTTCTTAACAAGATATCCACTCCAAAGAACCACATTCTCATATGTGGAGACCTAAATGTTGATAAACTGAATCCTGATTCTACATGGGACTCATTACAAAGTCTTGCTCAAAGTTTCAATTTAGTTCCAATGGTTAACAGTGCAACCAGAATAACAAAATACTCAAAGACAGCTGTTGATCAGGTATTAACAGATTTAGGCAAAGATAACTGTGAGGTGGTTGTAGCAGAGCTAGGATTATCTGATCGCTCAGCTCAAATCATTAATATAAAAGTGGCTCCAGAAGAAACAAAGAAAATGCATATTTACAGACGAATTTTTTCTAAAAAAAATAGACATGAGTTTGCCAAACAGATAGCAGGACAAACATGGGACTCAGTATACTCAGAAGTAGGTGCAAATGAAAAATTCAAAAATTTCATGACATTGTTTAAATTAAATTTTGAAGAAACATTTCCTAAAGTATTATGTCCATTATCAACAGCAGGAAAAAGCAAGTGGGTCACAAAAGGAATCAAAAAATCATCTGAAACACTAAAGTACCTGAGCTCCATTAAACACAGCCAAACTAATCCTGCTTTCTCACTCTTTTATAAAAGATATAGGAAAACATATAGGAAAATATTGCTTGCAGCAAAGAGAGCTCATAACTCCAAAATAGTGCACTCTGCTGAAAACAAAAATAAGGCAGTATGGAAGATTGTGAAGCAGGAAACTGGTACCAGGAAAATGAATCTGTCAAACTTGAAAATCAAAGAGGAAGGGACTCTAATAAAAGACCCAATATATTTGGCAAATTATATAAATGATTATTTTAGTAGCATAGGAATAAAATTACAGGAAAATTTTCTAACAGCCCCTCAGGTCAAAAAGCCAAATAATGGTGTATCACACTCAATGGTGTTATTCCCTACAACACAGGAAGAAGTCTATAAAGCAGTCAGCAAACTGAGAAACAAAAACTCAGCTGGTCTGGATGAAGTCCCCATTTTTATAATTAAGGACTGTATCAAGAGCCTACTTCCACCTTTAGTTGATATTATAAATCAATCTCTCAATCAGGGCTACTTTCCAGACTATTTAAAATATGCGAAATTACTACCTCTCTTCAAAAAAGGTGATGCAGGAATAATTGAAAATTATAGGCCAATTTCTCTACTATCATGCTTTGCAAAAATATTAGAAACTATTATGAAAGATAGGCTAATGAATTATTTAAATAAATACAACTTACTGTCTGTTGACCAGTTTGGATTTCGATCAGGGAAAAGCACAGAATCAGCAACAGCACACCTCACAAAACACATTCTAGAAGCATTAGATAAAGGGAACTACACAACAGGTATATTTCTTGATCTAACTAAAGCATTTGATACAGTAGACCACAACATATTGTTAAATAAGTTAGATGAACTTGGAATAAGGGGACTTGTGAACAAATGGTTCAAGTCATATCTAAAAAATAGAAGACAGATAACTGAAATCTCACATACTTCAAGTTGCTCAAACTATATTGTAAAGTATACTTCAGACCCAAATTATGTAAATATAGGTGTCCCACAGGGTAGTGTCCTTGGCCCAGTACTATTCCTCATTTACATAAACGACTTCCCACAGAGCATCAAGCATGGACAAACAATATTGTTTGCAGATGACTCAAATGTTCTAATCAGTGACAAATCACCAGATGCACTAAAAGAAAAAGCCAAACAAACACTAAACAGTGTACATGAGTGGGCATCCAATAATAAACTAACACTAAATCTTAAAAAAACAAATGCTGTTAACTTCTATGTCTGCAAAAAACCACACTATAACAACTCTAAGTTAAACAATGAAACTATAGAATGTGTAGACTACACAAAATTTCTTGGTATGCATGTAGACAGTCAAAGTGGGGAGAACATATTAAAATACTTAGTAACAGAATCGCTACAGCATGCTATGCTCTGAGAATTCTGACTGCAGTTTGTGATACTACATGTGTCAGATCTGTATATTTTTCTTATATCCACTCTGTTATTACCTATGGAATAATATTTTGGGGAGTCAACAGTAAAAATATTCAAACAGTTTTCAAATTACAGAAAAGAGCAATTCATATAATAACCAAGAGTGGCAGTAGGGCTCACTGCCTTGAACATTTCCAAAAGCTGGAAATCCTAACTGTCCCTTGTGAATACATTTTTCAAAGTGTTATGTATGTAAAAAAAAATATTGACTGCTATATGAAAAATTCTTTAGTACACAGCTATGAAACTAGAAAGCAATACAATCTGCATCTAGAGAGGAAAAATAAAGTTAAAACTCAGCAGAGCTTGTTGTACAATGCTGTTAAATTATATAATAAATTACCCCAAAAAATAAAAGATATTGACACAATCGGACAGTTCAAAACAAAACTAAAATTTTTTTTATTAAATAAAAGTTACTACGCAGTAATGGACTATCTGAATTAAAACATGTAGTGTAATTAAAGTATCCTGCATTGTAATACATGAGGAAATCAAAAATTGTACAGTACTATAAGAAAATTACAAATTACACAAGGATATAAAACTAATTTAAGATACCTCAAAAATGTGTGTAAATACAAATTTTATGTGTATAATTGTAGGTATATTGTATTGTATATGATTTTGCTGACGAAATCCACACAATGTAAATTGTTACATGGATTAATAAAGAAATCAATCAAAAAAAAAATCAATCAAACCCCACCCATTGATGGAACAGAATGGGGAAGTCAAGTAGGCAAAATCTGCCACTGAAAGTACAGTAATACTGTTCACTTAAATTAGATAACCTCCTCTTACCCTACACATCCTCTTCTTATGGTAGTAGATTTTGTGCTTCAGTGTTTTTTAATTTTTATTTTGTTGTTAGCTTAATGTCTGTGGCACATTGTGAAGGTTGCATGTGAAGTTGATGATTTCTGCAAGAGTGAATCTTCCAGATTTTAAAGGCTAAGGGAAAGGAAAAAAACGACAGTACATACGAGGATGGCTGGCTCTGAGCACTATGGGACTCAACTGCTGTGGTCATAAGTCCCCTAGAACTTAGAACTACTTAAACCTAACTAACCTAAGGACATCACACACATCCATGCCCGAGGCAGGATTCGAACCTGCGACCGTAGCAGTCGCACGGTATGAGGATGAAACTGCTCTATATGCTAAAGCATCTCAAAGAATTTTCCACATCACATGCCAACTATTATGTTTGGAGTCCAGCACGACTGCATGAAATGAAAATGATGCCTATAGCGAGCACCAGCTGTAGTGTGGTTTGTAGAAGTAAAATATACAGTTATTGTACAAAGAAATTATCCTAGGTTGTATGGATGTGGTTCACCTGGTGTTGAAACAGTTAAGAACTGGGATCATAAGTTTCTAGCAACTGGAACTGTTCTGAAAATTCTGGTGGTGCACATCATAGTGTTTTGGAAGAGGCAACAGAGGACATCAGACAAGCACTTCTCAGGAGAGTGAAATTCGACAGGCATTTTGATGTTCCCTGATCAACACTGCATCATGCAGTACACATACATCACCATATGTATAACTATGAAGTGCAAATTCTGTAACCAAGTGACAAACCATGCTGACAATAATTTTCTATGGATATGCTGAAGCATATTGACATGAATGGCAGCTTTCTAGAAATATGTTTATTCTCAGATGAGGAAATCTTCCATGTATCAGGAATGGTTAATCAACATGATGTTCACATATGGGGCTTGGAACTTCTGCACACTACTATTGAACATGTTTGCAACAGCCCTACACTGAGGATCTGATGATATCTGACAACATGTTTTCTGAATTGTTCTGCTTGGCAGAAAACATAGTGAATGGGTCACCATATCTGGATATGTTTGAGCAGTTTATATACAAAACTTGCAAACCAACATCGACTTTCAACAAGGAGGAGCTCTGTAACGTTGGTCATTATTTGTTTGGAAGTTCAGGGATATGAAATTCCCCAGTTGCTGGACTGAATGCAGATAACCCACTGCCTGGCCACCAACATTCCCTTAAAATTATCCTGCTTAGATTAGAGAAGGACCGCATGTATGTGACCAAAAAGGATGATATTCGTATGTTAAGATGTGATACTGATGTGATAATAACAGTGACACATGACATGTTACGAAGAACATGGCAAGAAATTGAAAACAAAGTTCATATTCTTCATGTTAACAATTGTTAACATGTAGAGGTGTATTGATGATTATTAAAAAGCTTCTTTGAGATGCTCCAACATATGACACCATTTCATTATCATATCTACTGAAGTTCTTCTTGAGCTTCTAAAATTTTGGACGTTTGGAAGGGACACCATGGATAGGGACAAACTAACACCCTGCACTGGCATAAATAATATGATAAATACACTACTGGCCATTAAAATTGCTACACCACGAAGATGACGTGTTACAGACACGAAATTAAACCAACAGGAAGATGATGTTGTGATATGCAAATGATTAGCTTTTCAGAGCATTCACACAAGGCTGGTGTGGGTGGCGACACCTACAACATGCAGACATGAGTAATGTTTCCAACCGATTTCACATACACAAACAGCAGTTAACCGGCGTTGCCTGGTGAAACATTGTTGTGATGCCTCGTGTAAGGAGGAGCAATGCCTACCATCACATTTCCAACTTTGATAAAGGTTGGATTGTAGCCTATCGCGAATGCAATTTATCATATCGTGACATTGCTGCTCTCGTTGGTCGAGATCCAGAGACTGTTAGCAGAACATGGAACCGGTGGGTTCAGGAGGGTAATACGGAACACTGTGGTGGATCCCAATGGCCTCATATCACTAGCAGTCTAGATGACAGGCATCTTATCCGCTTGGCTGTAATGGATCATGCAGCCACGTCTCGATCCCTGAGTCAACAGATGGGTACAATTGCAAGACAAAAACCATCTTCACGAACTGTTCGATGACGTTTGCAGCAGCATGGACTATCAGCTCGGAGACCATTACTGCGGTTACCCTTGACGCTGCATCACAGACAGGAGTGCCTGGAATGGTGTACTCAACGACAAACCTGGGTGCATGAATGGCAAAACGTCATTTTTTCGAATGAATCCAGGTTTACAGCATCATGATAGTCGCATTCGTGTTTGGCAACATCACGGTGAACACACATTGGAAGCGTATATTCGTCATCGCCATACTGGTGTATCACACAGCATGATGGTATGGGGTGCCATTGGTTACATGTCTCGGTCACCTCTTGTTTGCACTGACGCCACTTTGAACAGTGGATGTTACATTTCAGATGTGGTATGACCCGTGGCTCTACCCTTCATTCGATCCCTGCGAAACCCTACATTTCAGCAGGATAATGCACGACCAAGTGTTGGAGGTCCTATATGGGCCTTTCTGAATACAAAGAATGTTAGACTGCTGCCCTGGCCAGCACATTCTCCCAATCTCTCACCAATTGAAAACGTTTGGTCAATGGTGGCTGAACAACTGGCTCATCACAATACGCCAGTCACTACTGTGTTATTATGTTGAAGCTGCATGGGCAGCTGTACCTGTACACGCCATCCAAGCTATGTTTGACTTAATGCCCGGGCCTATCAAGGCCGTTATTATGGCCAGAGGTGGTTGTTCTGGGTACTGATTTCTCAGGACCCATGCACCCAAATTGCGTGAAAATATAATCACATGACAGTTCTAGTATAATATATTTGTCCAATGAATACCCGTTTATCATCTGCATTTCTTCTTGGTGTAGCAATTTTAACGGCCAGTAGTGTATTTGTTCAGAAACGTTTTTACGTGAGCTGCTTCAACAGTCAAATAGTCTGCTCACGAATAAACAACAGAAGTCTTGATGGTACTAGATAACTAAATTGAAAACAAGATGCAAGGATAAAGAGGAATAGCAATATGACTGCCTTCTAATATTATTGCTCTTGCTGAGCTGCTGTTATATCTTCTGGAGCAATCAAATACGTTGTTTTGAAAAGTTTGTGCAACACCCTTTATCTGTTCCCCACAGTGAGTAGGAATGTTCTTATGGCATTTGTTAAGGGCATCCACTATTAATTTCACTCCAGCAATTGATAAATTCAACTACCACTACTCGCCCCTTCATCTTACGACCCTTGAAAATTTTGGTAAGAACATTAGTCTCTCATAACAGCGAATTCACCATCCAGCATTTGCAGTTCAGCAAGACATAGAGTTGATGTTTCATATTGGGTCAACATGCTGCTGCTCTTGGCTGTTTATAAAAGTGTGAACTGACTTTGTGAGAAAAATAGATGGTGACCATTAATCTTCACAAAAATTCCAAGATGCAATTTTAAGATAAGTAACAGTCACTTACTATGTAATAGCTGTAATTGGCATGCACTCTCTCTCTCTCTCTCTCTCTCTCTCTCTCTCTCTCTCTCTCTCTGTCTCTCTCTCTCTTAACAACACCAATAATAATAATAATAATAATATTTTAGTTCCCTATGGGAGTTCAATTTTCGCAGTTGCCATGTTGTTCTTGAAGAAATTAAATTGAGAACAAAAATTCACTAAAATTATTGAGATTGTAAGAACTAATAGGCTGCGTATCAAGGAAAACATTAACATCTATGGCAAAACAAGTCAAATTTAATAACAGAATTTCAGGTTCCACCATGAGAAATATGTGATAGGATATTTCTGGCACTACATCACATAAAATGCAAAGAAGTTCAGGATACTGCAAGGCTGAGAACTGGTTCCTAGAGGCTTTAATTTTTTTAAGTCCTTTGCAAAACCTAAGATGTTCCACATAGAGATTTCTGTGTAGAAATATCTGCTGTTAGCAAATTTAAGAATACACAGAATATCAGCAAAACTGTCAGCAATTATCATTAGAAAGATCAAAAAATATTTGTAACACATACAAATTGTGTGATCAGAATTACAGGATGTTTTCTTTACTTGACAAGCCCATAATTACACCCTCATAGCACACACAACGCAGAGAACAAGTGAGCTTTACCTTAAAGTGTTGGCACTCAGTGACTACTGCTCCTGATCATCATCAATGCAGTGGAAGAGGGAGTTTTCTCCTGGCTGGAACTTGCAGTAATGCAAACAAAATACTCCGTCACCATCAGTGAGATGTACTGATATTGTGTTTGCAGACATCCTTGCCTCAATCATCACTGATTGTTGTACCAGGAGGCAAATATAGCTGAAGTAACTCCTTAGTTTATATTTGGATTAACAATTATTACAACTAACTGAACTATTGTGAGTATAAAGTGTCTGAAATCAAGTGGAAGTTCCTTGAACAACAGCACGTCAGTATCATCTTTCAATAACAATTTTCTACTGTTGAACTGTTACTTCCATTTAAAAAGTAGCAAAAATGTAACTGCATTGGGTATAGTGTCTCTTCAATTTTTCTGTAATGAAATAAAACCAACCAGCACAGGAAACAACAAAAATGTATCTGAAAAGCATGTTTCATTCAGTCAAGGTTTCCCCTTGTGGAAGCAGGATCAATTTTCCTATATTTTTAAATACTTTTGTTTTCTACAGTGCACTCAAGAGTGGTTTTTTGCTCCCTATTTCTCTTCCCCCTTTCAATTACATTACTACCTGATGTATTATTTACTCCTATTTTCTTATCTGTCTACTACTTAAGAGACTGAATTAAGATCTTTGTTTTTAATTCAAGGTCAGTACTCTGCACTGTACATGTCCAAGAGCTTTATATTCATAGCATGTCATACATAACACAATACTTTTAATGTTCCTTCTAATTAATATATAGCAGGACTGTAAAAATATTCAAGTCCCCCTCAGCTGTAACATATGGGGACGGCAACAAAGAACAGAAGCTGACATCATTTATCAAAACAGAGTTCTTAGAAGTTATAGCATTTTCACACATTTTAAAACATTATCAAACACGTGGATGCACGTGTACATCTGAGGCAGCCCCACAAATAGTCTCCCAATTCAGTAAACATATTACTTTGGATCTCATTATCATGCTTAAAAACAACCACTTCTGAATCCCGCCACATGAATATACATTCTCAGTCAACATCTCGAATTACCTTGATAAACTCAATGGGAATGCAAACATAAGTTAAAATTCTGATTGATATTCAAAGAATGTTTATATAGTTATTTATTTAAGTAAATGTCATTTCACAGCACACGTTGATTTTTTGGTTCTCTATCGGCTGAGTCTGCGGATGCAACAAAAAGACTATTCCAAATTTCCATGGTTTCAAACCATCTTAGATAGTAGCCAATACATCATCCACATTTTTCCACTCAAATGTAATTTTATTTACTAAGTAAATAACTATATGGCAGCTTGAAGTCAGAATAAAAGTAAGATAACATCTTTACATTAAGGAAGTATGGCTTACCTCCTCATCTTTTATATCCAATGGGTCACATTCATGAAGACAGTCATCAAATTCCAAACCCTGCACAAATTGAAGAGCATTAATACGAAAATTAAAATACACTGTTGTGTTTAGAACCCTAGTTTTTGGTACTATATCCTTAGTCAAAGAAAAAATATGCAATCTCGCTGTTGGTTTCATTAAAAATGTTGTGCATTATCATTATACATGGGAAATCAACATTTTTTAACACTAACGAATGATTGAAGACAAATTTCAAATTATTGTAGAGACAAAGCTACCCATATAATTATGGTCCCACAAGAACATATTGTGATAGTCTTGCATAGTGTTTAACAGTAAGTAACATCTACAAACAAGATACACACATTACGTAACTTAATATCAGCCACTCAAAAAGTCCTGCTAATGTCATCATTCTTTTCAATTATATTTCATAGACAAATTTTAGTTGGTTATGCTATCGGCACAATAAGAATTTACTGTACTTAGCTGTGAGCTAGAATCATTTCTTTATTCATAAATTATGAAAACAGGTATTGCTAAATAGGAGGTGAAGTATTGAAACAACCAATTTTTGGTACAGATTATAACACAAACCCATGTAAAAGTATTTCCTTTATAAATGTTGAAAATCCATGGATCCCAACTGGGATATTTCAATTCTTAATGAGGAATCTAAATTCACTGTTGAGCAACCTATCACAAAAGTTCAACGTAGATTTCTTAAAACATTCAAATTGTGCTTAGTAGCTTCACTGGTGTTACAACACTGCTACAATACACTATTGGTGTGGGCACTACATGGGCAAACAACGCCTTGATAATTACCGGGGAAAAGAACCCCATGAGAGGAAACACAAAATCATCCTGTGAGTCAATCTACAGAAAACAGAAATAAATCATTACAGAGACAAGCATGGGGATAACTCAGCATGCATCTGGCATGGGCGGCCGTCAGCTTAGCACTAAGGAACAACATTCAACATAATGTGAAAGGCAAGGTCCATGGTAGATGAACTCAGTGTAAGTACTGCCCCACTTGGCTTACAGCTGTCCACAAATTAACATCTCCATCTATGGATCCGCCCATACCCTCCACTGCATGTGTCCTCCATGGTGGCTTACACACTAGTACGAAGTATTATCCAGGCAAGGGCATCTGCCTCTATCACAACATCCACTAGTGGGAATACTAAACCCTCCTCCCAAGAGAGGCAAGTAAGACTCACAATAGCCAGGCTTTGACCACTACGTCTAGTGCAGAATGAGAGAACCCAGCATTGGACTGGGCTCATAAAACAGGCAATGCAAACGACACTGATTACAGCAGAAAGGCATGAAGTTGAGGACCCAACAGGGGTCCACCAGCAGCAGTGGAGGAAAGATAAGTGAGGTGGAGCCAGAGGTGAAAGCAGAGGGGGGGGGGCAGGAAGGAGGAGGAGGAGGAGGAGGAGGAGGAGGAGGAGGAGGAGGAGGAGGAGGACGGAGGGGGGGGAGGAGTGGATCAAAATCCATGGGCTCCACATTAGAAGATGCAGGTGCATACTTCACTAGGCCCAAGGCTTTAGGCAATGGGAGAACAGCAGATGGTGTGGAGGGGGGACAATGGGAAAGCACACTGCTGCCAGTAGGAGTCCACACATCAAACAATCTCATGACCAATCTTGTCACCTAGAAGACCAGAAGACTGCTGGTGAAGTCACGACAGGGTGCAGGCACAACTGATTGCATGACAGGTCTGCTGTCCCAACTGGCATCCATCACAAACAACTGCCAAATTTTGTGCCCCAGCACAATACCCAACAGCCACCCCTGCCACTGGCTGAAGAACTGGAGCCAAACAGCAGCCATAAGAAAAAAACACAGAATGATACTCTGGGTGCAACAATTACAGAAGCCCCATGGCGTGTGCCCATGCAAACATTCTGCCAGATTGCGTCTGTTGTCTGATGTCACCTGGTATGTAGCCAGAAAGCTTGACAATGCATTGTTGTGGAAAGAGAAATACACCGACTGCTTCATGGGGAACTTAAATGTACACACAGAGCACTCCATGTCTGAGTTAGATGTCAGGTGAAATGGTGTGGTAGTGAGATACTGAATCCCACTGCAGACACAAAAGACCTCAAACTCCTGCAACACAAATTTCCTACTATTATTGGATACCAGGGTCCTGTGGAAATTCTCAATGGCAAAAATAATCAATAATGCCTGAACAGTGGCAATCTAAATTGTGTAGGACAGCTCGGCTATGTGCAGGAAATTGGACAATGCAATGATCATCAACAATCACATTACTGTCCAAAACCAAACACACACAAGTGACGTGCCCCCTGTCCCAAGGGTGCTCTGGTTTGGACAAGAAAGAAAGTGGCACAGTAGCTGATGCAGCCTGATTCTGTGCACAAGCCCCAGAAGTCCACATGAGACATTTGATGTCACTACTAACTGCAGGCCAGGACATCTGCAGGGCACCGGGGGTCATTTACCATACTCACCTAACTGCACTCCCACCCATTATCAGAAATGACATCCTCGCCACCATCGTCATCCAAAATGTGTCCATTATCTCGGCAATGTTGTCTAAAGAAACTTTGGGCAAAGTTAATGCCCTAGTCTGAATTTCAGAATCATGCACTAAGTAGACAATCACAACCCGAATCAGCAAATCTGTATGAGAGACAGCACATCTGGGACACACAAAACTACACTTAAGCAATAGACCTTGAAAATCAGCAATAAAGGCCACATATTACTGCCCAGGGCACTTGTGGTGAAGACCAAAACCAACAAACAGCACCATGGGCTTTGTGGGTACAGAAAAAAACCTGTAACATTGGTGTAGTTTGCTGCTGGTGGGGCAAGCTCTTGAAGCAACTCTACATTCTGGTTCATTAGTGATGTCGTCATTCTTTGTTGCTTCTTTTGTATTCCTGCCAGTATTGCACACATGCTGGGTCCATGGTGGCCCAAAATTAACCCTGGGGAAAAGGGAAACAAAAAATAGGGGCATCAAATACATAAGAACGTTCCTCGTCACCATTTTAGTATTTGCACCGTAGTGGCAACACTACTGCATTACACTATAGGTGTGAACATTTAACAGGCTCAAATGGGCTCAACAATGACTGGGGAATATACCATGTGTGAGGAAATGAAAACTTGCCATAAATCAGTCTACAGGAAATGGAAAGTCTGAACCATCATAGAGATGTGCATGAGGATAACTCAGCATGCAGCTGGCATGGGAGGCTGTCAGCTGATCACTAAACAACACTCAGCATGATGTGCAAGGCAATGTGAACAACAGTTGAACTCAGTGTAAGCACTGGCCTATTCGGCTTACAGCTGCCCATAGGTAAACACCCCTGTCAGTGGATCTACCCAGACTATATGCTACATGTGACTTCCATGGCAGGTTTCTGCACTGCTCTGCAGCGCTACCCAGGCCAGCTCTTCTGAGTTCATCATGTCTGCTGATAGTGATGTTAAACTGGGAAAATAATGAGTTGGAAACATAATTCTACTGTTACAAATTGATTCAAACAGTAAATTTTCCAATGTGTGTGCACCCAAATTCGTAAGATTTTCGTAGAAACAGCTCAGTCTCAAAAAACTCATTGTTAACATACTAGCAGACCATGATGAATAACAAGTGAAAATTAATATAATAAGACTGTATTGTGTGCCCTTCTGTCTAAGGGACTAAATGCTGTGCTACAAACTCCTCGTCAGTCCTTAGGCTTTATTGCTGTCAAGAAGCACCTAAATGTGCAGTACAAATGAAAGTGTAGGACTATGTTTAAGCAACTAAGTCAATTCAATTCAAGGCCTGGGGAAGGTAAGGTCACACTTGCTTGATCGTAAGTCAACCCTGGTTATAATATTTGTGTAAGTTGATCCTGAACTATATAATTAAAAACAAAATACAGGGTGTTACAAAAAGGCACGGCCAAACTTTCAGGATACATTCCTCACACACAAAGAAAGAAAATATGTTATGTGGACATGTGTCCGGAAACGCTTACTTTCCATGTTAGAGCTCATTTTATTACTTCTCTTCAAATCACATTAATCATGGAATGGAAACACACAGCAACAGAACGTACCAGTATGACTTCAAACACTTTGTTACAGGAAATGTTCAAAATGTCCTCCATTAGTGAGGATACATGCACCCACCCTCCGTCGCATGGAATCCCTGATGCACTGATGCAGCCCTGGAGAAGGGCGTATTGTATCACAGCTGTCCACAATACGAGCACGAAAAGTCTCTACATTTGGTTCCGGGGTTGCGCACACAAGAGCTTTCAAATGCCCCCATAAATGAATGTCAAGAAGGTTGAGGTCAGGAGAGTGTGGAGGCCATGGAATTGGTCCGCCTCTACCAATCCATCAGTCACCGAATCTGTTGTTGAGAACCGTACAAATACTTGAACTGAAATGTGCAGGAGCTTCATCGTGCATGAACCACATGTTGTGTCGTACTTGTAAAGGCACATGTTCTAGCAGCACAGGTAGAGTATCCCGTATGAAATCATGATAACGTGCTCTATTGAGCATAGGTGGAAGAACATGGGGCCCAATCAAGACATCACCAACAATGCCTGCCCAAACGTTCACAGAAAATCTCTGTTGATGACGTGATTGCACAATTGCGTGCGGATTCCCATCAGCCCACACATGTTGATTGTGAAAATTTACAATTTGATCACGTTGGAATGAAGCCTCAACCGAAAAGAGAACATTTGCACTGAAATGAGGATTTACACATTGTTGGATGAACCATTCGCAGAAGTGTACCCGTGGGTTATCGTCAACTGCACGAAGAATTGCCTCGTCCACTGCAGGTGTCCTCGTCGTTCTAGGTATTCCCCAGACGCGAGTCATGGGCTGGAATGTTACGTGCTCCCTAAGACACCGATCAATTGCTTCGAACGTCTTCCTGTCGGGACACCTTCGTTCAGGAAATCTATCTCACTACAAACATACCGAGCCACAGCTATTGCCCCGTGCTAATCCATACATCAAATGGGCATCTGCCAATTCTGCATTTGTAAACATTGCACTGACTGCAAAACCACGTTTGTGATGAACACTAACCTGTTGATGCTACGTGCTGATGTGCTTGATGCTAGTACTGTAGAGCAATGAGTCGCATGTCAACACAAGCACCGAAGTCAACATTACATTCCTTCGATTGGGCCAACTGGCGGTGAATTGAGGAAGTACAGTACATACTGACAAAACCAAAATGAGCTCTAACATGGAAATTAAGCAATTCCAGACACATGTCCACATAACATCTTTTCTTTATTTGTGTGTGAGGAATGTTTCCTGAAAGTTTAGCCATACCTTTCAGTAACATCCTTTATATTCAATGTTTCCCTAAGGCAGCACTCCTAGTCCCTGTCTGAAAATACAAGAGAGCAGGATGTATTCTTTTTAGGGCAGGGTCTATGTCAACTTATGTACACTAAAAGAATTTACACTTGTAATAAATGTGAATTTTAGGCACCCATGACAAACATGTAGTACACAAAAGAATTGATATCAAGAAGAGTCACAGGAAGTATTGTTATACATATAGCTACAACTGCTCAGATTCTACTCCTGACAGCCTGCAAATAACTAAAGATAAGAAAAGTGCAATAACACGATGCTTAATGAACTGTAATGCATCATTCACCTTCTACAATTAGCAAATGACATACTTTTACTCCACATGCAGTATGTATATATAATGAATGCATGCAGAATTCTCAGCACCTTCTGGTTCCAAATTTAGTTCTTTATCCTCCTCGATAAAATCAGTTGACATTTACACACCTTTGTTCTTATGAATATCATCATAATTTTAAATGATTCCAATCTTCTGTTCAAAGGAAAATGTAAGTAAGCCAATTTGCTGATGCATCATTTACTACCATATACTGACATGATGTCATCCCAATGCTACAACACACATCAGTCTTTGTTGAGAATTAGACAGTTCTTTCACTTTTGTATTGTACGTCATGGAATTTATAGACCTTTAAATTTATGTTCTGACCTGACATCCTGCCTCCAGCAACAGTGTTATCTGTGTTCTATCCAGTCATTTTAAAAACTTACTTCAACGAGTAGTTGGAAAATCTGTCAGTTAGTTAAAAATATGGTCAGGCATGCAAGTTATATGACGTGACCACTGAAGTCTCCTCGTCTTCAATTTCTGGAGAAAAGATAGGTAGTTGTGGCAATTTTTGGGCCTCAGTTCTTCCTTCATGAACATCAATCTTTATCTTGGAGAAGACCAATGCTCTTCACCAAGATGTTACGCTGACAAAGTAACAGTTCTCTTTTGCTGCCTTTGGCACACTCTTGCTTTTGTCTTAATTTACTGACAGTTAAACCGTAACTGTATAATATGACTAGGCTGTAGGATTTTTGGAGATAGCGTTCAAAGTCACTATCTTTTTCATATTAAACTGTGTTATGGGTTGCTCTACAACACACACTTTTCACATTCACAATTTATCTCTTTGGTTTATTTTTAACATTCTTCCAGTCTATCAAAATCAGAACTACTGGTAGGAGCAGTTGTACCATTTATCTACATGTGGCACAGCAACATGTTCCTCAGCATTAACTGCACTTTTAGGCCTTTGCAGATGCTATATGTTGGAGAAGCTCAGGTGGTTGGTTCCCTCCTATGCAATGCATTATCTGGAATCTCCTACATACATCGCGTGAAGAGACCATGAGGATAAAATCAGAGAGATTACAGCCTACACAGAGGCATACCAACAATCCTCCACTCCACGATCACTACGAGACTGGAATAGAAGGGAGAACCAATAGAGGTACTGAAGGTACCCTCCGCCACACACCATCAGGTGGCTTGCAGAGTAGGGATGTGGATGTGGATGGATGTGGAACGATATAGCATGTACAGATGCAGCATAAAGACAAATCACGCAGCACATAGTGATTATACTTTTGGTCATTTCCATGGCCTAAAATTAACTACCTTTGTAACACGCAATAATATACAGGACATAAAGAGTAACTGTTTACAATGTATCATAATAGTGTATGGGAAGTCAGACAAACACACTGAAATAAGACACTTGTGGTCCATCAGGACAAGAAACAGCCTCAAATTGGCCTACATACACACTGAGCTACAGCGCGTATGCTGCCACAGGAGATTTTGTCTAAAATCGGCCTTTAATATTAAAACCCATTGCTCTTGCACTTTAAAGATGCAAAACTGATGTTCATATAATTCTTAGCACAAAATATTATGAAATAATGGCACACAATTAATGATAAAATTGTTTTGTTTTCTGGTTGCTTTACTATGAAACTGTTGTGCTAGTAAGAGTTAAGTTTACATCTAATTATAAATATAATATGTTTTTGCATAACGTTTACAAAACCCTTTTTCCTTTCATTATGCTCACAGGAATTTTAAATTAACTATGTTAATGGAATAGCCATCTAACCTGGACATAGACAAAAATCAGAGGATATTCAAGTTGCATGTTGTGTGCATGCTCTGTGGCTCATTGGAGTACAATAGTGTTGATTGTTGACTGGCCTGGTAGGGTATATAACAGGCAAGAACATTGCAAGATGCTGAGTGATGACTATGAGGTGCCTTTGTGGGCCTCAATTTGGTTAGCTTATCAAACTATGCAATATCAAAATTTGTGCTGCATTCAGATGCCACAATTACCTGATGCTGGACTGCATGGTAATGAGAGGCAGGTATACTTGCAAGGTTCCAGTCGATGAAGTCTAACCACCACAAGGAAGAATCACTGTATTGCACAAGCAGCACTCATAGCTGCTTCACATCAGCATCTGCCATCAAAGAACAAATAATGGACTCCCTACATCATTCTGTGTCATCTAGCACCACTTGTCAGAGACTAGCAGCAGCTCGACTATGGAATTACTGCTCTATATGTAGACTGCCAGTAACACCACAACACAAACAGCTGCATTTGGAGGAGTGCTGTGACCAGGAAGCATGGTCTGATGATGAACAATGTCACATTGTATAAAGCAATTAATTACATTTCTGTACTACCCCGCATGGCTCTCGTTGGTGAGTATGGTGGCAACCTGGGAAAAGGTCTCAGTCCTCTGATATTTTAGAAAGGCACAATGGTGTTACTCCTGCTGTCAGGGAGCGAGGAGCCAATGGGTATGACGTAAGTCATGGCTGGTAATGACTGAGGGAACTCTGACAGCACAACGGTATGTCACAGAAATACTGTATCATATGTTAAAACCCAACCTACAGTCTTATGGCGCCATTTTACAAATGTACAAAGTTTGTCTATACATGTAATGTTCCTCTGGACTGTCTTCATGAGATTGAAGTACTCCTGTGGCGAGCAACATCCTCAGATCTGTCCTAAACACAATGTGTGGGGACCAGCTCAGATGTCAACTCTATCAAGGCCTTGTATACCAAGGACTAGGTTACAACTGTTGTGGGCCAGCTTGCTTCAGGAGATGATACAACAGCTTTATGATGTTCAAGTTCTTTCAGGGTTTATAAGCAGAAAAGAAGGAAAAAAAAAATTCTTGGATTTTTCCCGGATTTCCCTGTTAAAAAAGCACTTTTTCCTATGTTCAAATACACTTCTTCCAAGGTGAAAAATACACTTTTTCCATGATAAGTGACAGTATCCTTTCACTCAGAACTGTAAAATATCAATCCTTTGAATGATAAAGGTTTTATACACCAGGCAGAACTCCCTGGCATTTCAGAGAACGAAAAAACTCGCAAAAAATATTTTGGAAATATCTAATGTGAAGCAAATTTTGTGCTGCATATTTTCATATTTGTATTATGCAAGTGTAAATTCGAATTTCACCAAACACAGCACGTTAGTTTCTGAAGCATTGAAATCAAGATTGAATTGTGCTTTTTTTAAGCCAATCATAGCTTGTATCAAGTGATCTCACCAGTGAATGACAGCAGATATTCAGAGCATGTCACATGTGATGTAGTCAGCCAATAGCAGTATCACTGTTAAGTAGCATGAACACACAAATAGGAAAAGTTCATGGTTTAAATTAATGTACGTAATGTAGCTACAAGAAAAGATAAGCTCCCACATATAATATTGGTCTTTTTGCATGTGTTACATTTTAAGATACATAACACAAATGTGAAAGTAAAATTTTACATAATGACATTAATGTCTGGTCTTCTGGGCTCAAAATTCTTCTAAGTGGCTAGTCCTCAATTAAGTTTTAAATGAGATTCAACAGCCTGTGATTTAAGAAATTCATTGCACATCCTCACACGTAACATAATTCATCTTGCATAGAAAGAAATTTACTTTGAAAGTACACTTTTCAAGGTACCATTCACAATATTTTCCTGTGACCTATTAGAAATAGGTTCTTTTCAGCAGTTTCCAGACAGAGCCAGAAAACATGCGTTACAGTGCATGGGCAACTACAATGACATAGGAAGCTCGCATGTTCATGTGTGTGTGTGTGTGTGTGTGTGTGTGTGTGTGTGTGTTCGTTGACATCATAAGAGAAATAGAACATCAGACGCTACTGGAGCATCAGAATTTTTTAAACAATACTAAATGCATAATTCTGCTTAAAGTGCACATTCATATGTTCAGATTAAAAATGGAATAGGGTGCCTAGCCTGATATTCAGCTTTTCACTGCTGTTTTCAGGATGCAAATTTTCTTTGAATACCAGTACAGCATTATCTCATGTTTGGTTCTTTATTATGGCATAATGCTATACATGACAGAAGATAAAAATGTACACTTGAAATTCAGTGAACAGTTCAAATGGCTCTAAGAACTATGGACCTTATCATCTAAGGCCATCAGTCGGTGAACAGATGAAACTAGCCAATTGAGTGGAATGAAACACTTTGTTTCCATTAAATTGACTGTCTCTGTGGAAAAGATTAGTAAAAGCCATATTCATTTAGCAAGCTGACAAAAATAACTTCATTGTCCTGGAAGGTGATTAATGCTTGACTGCCTAAAACCATGGAAATAAAATCAGAAAAACTGAAACTAATAACATATTTTAGCCTTCCATAATTATGTGAATGTATTTTAATTCACTTGCCAGTTACCAATCAAAGAAACCCATTGTATTTTCATTTGACATGAGAACTGTAATTGAGAAAAAAACAGCAAAATCACTAAATGTAAACACGGCTCATGTGGAGACTAAACCTCTCCCCACTACAACCCAGACTGCTCTACGCATGCACAAATCTGGCAGCTTGGGCGTGCCAGAAAAATTTTTCTAGGTAGCATCTGGCCACTTGTTACTACTGATGATACATGAACTGTCACTCTTCAAGTAGCCAGAAGTGGGAAAAGGTACTGCCCATAAGCAATGTAACTGAATGCATGTGAGACTCCTGGCAACTGCTCAAACGAAATTAATGTAAACAATTGTGATGTCACGCTCATTGGCAGCAGTTTATTGTTATGAAGTATACCACAGTCTTCATCGTAAAACCTTTCACACATTTTGCTGTTTATTGGTTCTCACCAGTTAAAATTACAAACATTTAACTGAGTACTAAAACAATGAAAAATTCCAAGAATTCTAAAAAATTACCAGGTTTTTCCCAGATTTCATAGTTGCCCCAGAGCATATACACCCTGTCTGTAAATTTGACTCAATTCTGTAAGCACCTAAACAACAACACACACCCCACAAGCCATGTAGTTTCATTTTGTTTAATCCTCCCCTAATGTATACTTCACTTTTTTGATAGGGAATGTGTATGAGAACACGTACAACTCTTACAGGCTGTAACTACAATTTGCCACTTAGAAAGGCACCTACTACCAAGTCCACGAGCTAGGAGATATATTGTGCATGCTAGTCAGAGAGTCACAATTGAATCAACAATCGGTAATAATGTGTACACTGTGACTCTCATGAACCTCTGAAAATGCTGCTAAAATGCAATATGATGGTAATAAACAAGGGATATGTTTACAATACCTGATTTTAACAGTAATTCATTTAAGATACACTGAAGAACCAAAGAAACTGGTACATATGCCTAGTATCGTGTAGGGCCCCTGCGAACTCGCAGAAATGCTGCAAAACATCATTGCATGGACTAGACCAATGTTTGAAGTAGTGCTGGAGGGAATTGACACCACGAATCCTACAGGGCTGTCCATAAATGCGTAAGAGTACGAGGAGGTGGACATCTCATCTGAACAACACTCTGCGAGACATCCCAGATATGCTCATGTCTGGGGAGTTTGGTGGCCAGTAGAAGTGTTTAAAATTAGGAGACTGTTCCTGGAGCCACTCTGTAGCAATTCTTGATGTTTGGTGCGTCACTTTGTCCTGCTGGAATTGCCCAAATCCATATGAATGCACAATGGACATGAATGGATGCTGGTAATCAGACAGGATGCTTACGCATGTGTCACCCAACTATCACAGTCTTATCTAGACCTATCAGGGGTCCCATATCATTACAACTGTACACGCCCCACACCATTACAGAGCCTCCACCAGCTTGAACAGTCCCTTGCTGACATGGAGAGTCCACAGATGCATGAGGTTATCTCCATACCCATACACATCCATATGCTCAATACAATTTGAAACAAGATTCGTCTGACCAGACAACATGTTTCATCAACAGTCCAATTTTGATGCCGAGAGGCCCAAGCGAGCTGTAAAGCTTTATGTTGTGTAGTCATCAAGGGTACATAAATGGGCCCTCAGCTCCAAAATCCCATATCAATGATGTTTCATTTAATGGTTCGCACTTGTTGATGGCCCAGCACTGAAATCTGCTGCAATTTGCAGAAGGGTTGCACTTCTGTCATGCTGAACGATTCTCTTCAGTCGTCGTTGGTCCCATTCTTGAAGGATCTTTTTCTGGCCTCAGTGGCATTTGAGATTTCATGTTTTACCAGATACCTGATATTCACAGCACACTCGTGAAATGGTCATACAGGAAAATCTCCAGTTCATTGCTACCTCCGAGATGCCATGTCTCATTGCTCATGTGCTGACTGTAATGTTCAGACTCACTCAAATCTTGACAGCCTTCCATTATAGCAGCAGTAACTGAACTAACAACTGCACCAGACACTTGATGTCTCATATAGGTGCTGGCAACTGCAGCTCTGTATTCTGCCTGTTTACAAATCTCTTTATTTGAATATGCATACCTATACCAGTTTCCTTGGCACTTCAGTGTAGTTTGATGAAGTGAAAGAGGCCTTTACGTGTTGAAACTCCACACAGGATATTATGCAGAAGTCACTTATAATCTAAGTAATGGACACTGTAGTATTTTGGCAAACATAAGAACAAACTTAATACCAAATCAAAGGATATAATACTTATATACTGACAATCAACATTTAGTATCACAACATTCTTAGTTCAATTAGCTATGGGCTGTTAGTGTGAATGTTGTATGTAAGATTACACCTGAAATTCAAATAAAAATGCTTTAATGGTGCACAATAGATTTATTGTTCTAACAGAGCACGGAGTTGGAAGGAGTTTCTTGATTTGCCTATTTTGAGAAGATACAACATACATTCTTCAAAAAACTTATTTCAAGTAGTAGAAAATCAAATCCTAAACACCGAAATGAACTTTCTGGCTTTCAGTTACATGACACTATGATGCAGTCTAGGGATATTGTAACACAGAAAAGTGGGACTGTCCCACTTGTTTTTACAGAACCCTCCAATGCTAATATTTTCTCTTGTTTAATGACCACTTTTCCTTCAAAGTGCAAGTACTATGTGGGCACAAAACTATCAAATTTCTGTTTTTGTAGTATTTTACTAAAATTTTATTATTTACATTATAATCTACTGATTACTTGTTAACAATAGTGGTGTGGTTGCAATATAAACATTTCCTCTAAAAAAAAAAAAATAAATAAAAAATAAAGTTTTGCGACTAACTATACGGGTAAGATGCATGCTAATCACATGTAAAAAAATCACCAGGAAGAAAATTCAGTCCCTATTCTGTAAAAGGGACATGGCCAAAATCTATAATCTGTTGGGCTCATCTCCACTACTACATTGTTCCACACCATGGATGTATTGTTTTGCCAAGTGACACACAAATCAATCAGACAGCTCAGATTAATAGTGTTTGAGTGTGAAGACATTCCAGATATATTACAAATTGTCTCTTAACATGTTACTGTTCACCATCCTTGACACCACTGACACTGTGTCAGGAATCATACCAAATCATTGAATCAGTAAGGTCTGTTGTTCATTTCCTAACCTGTTTATTAAGTAAGAATTAGGCTGCACAAAAGTGCAAATGCATTAAAACTGAGAAACTCTTGAGACACAGAAACACTTCATTGCCATCTTCAAGAACAAAATCTAATATCATTATTAGCTGCGTATGACTCTATGCCCAGGACCTATGTTCCTATAATACTGTCAAAGGTGAAGGGTTCAGGAACTTATTTCAGGACTTTTCAGGTATATGTGTAAAGTATGAAAAATCTCTCTGCATAAATGTTAATGTCCTTCTTCATCTGTCAACAATATAACAATATTTCTGAGGAAATTAAAAAAAAAAAATCAAAGCAGGAAACCAAAAGTAGCTTGGTAACCAATGCATGTGCCTCTGAAATGGATTAATGGTCTGACGAATACACTAAAACTGAATACGTTACCATTACTGGTCACTATATGACTCCTGAAATCCAGATTAAATCATATTTCATGCAGATTGGGATTTCTTTTTGAAGATGGAATTTGTGGCACTTATTTAGAAGGCGGAATATCTGTAATAGACCACACAGCTAATATCAAGTCAGCACTTCCGCCGTTTAAGCGGTTTTTCTGTATACCACACTGCATTGCAACAATGCTAAGATACGTGTTAGCTGAAGAGAAATTTATCAAAGAATTTGTGTCACAAACACTCACACTAATAACTTCAACGAACATCATGAATTACTTAAAAAAACTAGTTTAAGAATACTTGTCACCAGAACAGTGAAGTCCAAAATGGATATCAGTTTGAATACTGTTGTTATAACAGAGTCTGTGGCAAATGTCATGGAGGAGTTCATAGTCACATTATCAGTATGGAATCAAATGCATCAATTACAAGGCTGGAACAGAGGCTAACTACGGCTTTGATTCATTTCCTCTCGAAGCTTTAATGCATCACTCATAAGCTTCAAGCAGAGAAGCATCCAACATTCCCTTTTGTTTTGGTAATGTACTACAATATGATTTCCCAATTGTCTGTTCCAGAAACTACATCAACAACATCCTTGGAACTAGAGTTACTGGTATGAATTCCTTCTACTTCCTTGTTAACAAACATTTATTGCCACCAAAGGAGACTACTGTTAAGGTCTTATTTTATACTGCAGACAGAAATCACAGCACTTAAGCAAAGGACAGAATCTCTTCTGAAAGAGAAAATAAAGATTTGTAATGAATATCTTTTCACAGCATATTTTGTATTAACATTCGAAATCTGAAGAATCTAAAGCCAGAAGAAAGACAGGAGGTGCATAGTACAGTGTGCAGAACGTATGGTGCATTAAAGGACGGTAAGTCGCAGTTGTGCTGTCAGTGTAACACAATTGTGTGACTGTGTGTGTGTGTGTGTGTGTGTGTGTGTGTGTGTGTGTGTGTGTGTGTGTGTGTTTTCAGTTTCAGTCAAGGAAGGTGTTCCTTGCCCTATGGAACCAAAGAAAAATTGAGGTGGCAATGGGGTAGATAACATACATGTAGATGATTCTTGCAAGAGGAAAAGCAATATAAAAGATGAAAGTGCACATTTCTTAGCAATTTAGTCTGAAAATGAAGATCCACCAGAGCTGTTAGCATAAAGGAGTGTACATGAAAAAAAGTTTCCAAGACTCTTCAGATTAGCTCAGTCTATGCTAATAATCCCTGCAGAAAATGCATTTAAGGAAATAAATTTTAGGCGAGTAGGGCTGATTATCAATGAGAAAACATCACTGATCAGTTCACAAAATGTTAGTAACTTGCTGATTCTGCATAACTTCTATTTGCTAAGGTTTATTTTGCAGACATAGTAATTTCGAAGATTATTTTGTTTATATGTCGCAGTTCTTGTTTACGCACAAAAGTCTTTTATTCTGTTTCTTAGTTTCTAGGGAGAGAAGAATGATTCTAACAGCCAGGTGGATCCACTCAACAAATAGTGATATTTATTTTACAGTGCAGTAAACTGCTATTCAGAATTTGGTTTATCAGCATATTACTTTCTGCAATTCAATTTCAATACATCTGTAGTTCAAAATGTTGTGGTCTAAAGATCTGCACTAAACCATAAGCTTTCACCAGGAGAAATAATACGAATAGCTTAACATCAAAATATGATGCTACATTTCCAGTTCTCATTACAGTACTGAATACCAGTATCAGATTTTCACTGGTGATCCATCTCATCAACTGACATCTTAGATTATAACATTTTATGTATTCACTTTATGAACAACAATCATGAAAACAAGAGCTTTGACTACAACGCCTACCTAGACTGAAGAAATGTGAAAACATGGGGAACAGCATATTTCCTTGTAATTTCAGTCTGTTTCAGTAGCTATATATATTATAAGAATGTTTGTGCCATTAGTAGCAATTGCAGAATATATTTACTGTGTATACATTCTTTTAATTATGTGTCTCAATTTTCAAACAGCACAAATCAAACATACGTTAAAGGCACTGTATTCTTGTTAGGAGGAGTCCCTGATAATCACAGTTATTGTAGTAATGATTTGACTCATAGCAGGAATCACACAGCACTAAATGTGAATGAGTCATTCTCTCCTCGTATATCTTAAGACATTGCAAAGAGATGCAAGGTACCCCGCAACATAGGCAGAGGGCTCAGCAGTGCCGTACCCTGAGCACACAGTGCAGTGGGGTGGTAAGTCAATAGGCTGGTGAACTGACCTGTCAGTTTCTTTGCTCTGACTGGGCCCACAGCCGGTATGGGCCGGCAGCGATACACGGGCTAGATGGGTTGAAGCCAGCACAGTGCATGTCTCTAGTTTTGGACACAAAATCAATAGCCCAGTTGCTTAAAGTACATTAGTACATGACAGCACTCATATTTCCTGTAAAAGGGGAACACTGACTTGATATTACAGTAACACAGGAAAGACATATAGTAAGCAGAGTTGATGAAAGCATATGAACTGTTATTAGTACCATCAATTCTGGCGTTATAAAATTTGATTCTTGAAATGAATTGTGTTTTACCATGCACAAAAAAATGTACACTCACAAATGTAAAGCAGTCTCTGGGGAAAAGAGAATACTCCAAGAAAAAATGGCTCACTGAGGTTGGTTGGGACAGTTGTGGAACATAGTATAAAAGTGAGGCATGTTTACACGTATAGAAATCAGACTAAGAGAAAAAGAAACACATTCCAAGTGGAAAACAGCATTCTGGTAAAATACACAAGATGAACTGCAAAAGAAATTTTAAAGATCATACAGGAACACAGCTGTAGTGTGTATCTTGCAATGTTCTTCAGTTGATCACCTTAGCAAAAATTAAGCAATTACTTAATTCAACAGATCATTCTCTACCCTTTGGCTGTAATGGAATGCCACAGTATTCTAAATGCACTATGCCCTAACAGCAGCTGAGTGTTATTCAGCACCAATGGAAGTATGGTGTGATTAACAGCTGCAGCAGTTTTGAATCATACAGTTTTTAAGTGCACAATTTGATAACTCCATTAACAAACAAATATTTGATCCTGATGGAGTTGATACAAGTAACAAGTGCATGGTAATGTTTTGGCAGCATCAACAATTTGACACATTTTATATTCTTACAGGGTAAGTATACCCTTATGTCTGTTCATGGATTTTCAGTGTTAAATGTTAAAATTTCTGTGCACATCAGCAGCAATGGTTGATCACACAAGCTGAAACTGCAAATTTAAGCTGTATACAGAATACTGAGGGGTACTCACAACACACCAGAATGACTCAAGAGTGAAAATTACCGCTGACAAAAGATTTCTGTATGCTTTACTTCGTTTTAGTTGTAATGGTAGTGTCAATCACATCCAGTCTGTCCCCGATTCCCATTTAGAGCACTGAGAAGCAGGTATGTTTATATTTGAATTGACCAGAGGTTGTTAGTGTGTCATTTCCTTTAAATAATTTCTTATAAGGACAGCAAGCTATCTCCTTACAATAGCCAGGGAAATGTCAATTTATGCTTAGCTCACAGTTATTAATATTTGTATATTAGAATGTATGTTTGTTAGACTGGTATTTTTTTAGAATACAAAATATTACTTGAAATTAGTGTCAAAATATACCACAAGATGTTTATTATTACCATTATTATTCTTTTTTGGGGGGGGGGGTGGGGAGGTAATCATGGAGCAGCTAGCACTAGGTTACTAATTTTCAATGAGTAAGTCAAATGGTCAATAGAAAATCTTGGTGCTTCATATGTTGCAAGTAATCAATAAACAGTTTCATTTTCAAAGAGGAGAATAACTGCTTTATGTAGTCAGATCTTGGAATGAGTTGTACCAGTCTTTCTAAATTAAATGGATAATAACAGCTAGACGGTAGTTTTAGAGAGAGAGAGAGAGAGAGAGAGAGAGAGAGAGAGAGAGAGATATTTTACTTGATTTAATGAAGACCCAGAATATTACCTTGAAACTTTATTTTTGACTACAATTAAGTTGAATTATCATATAATTATCTCAACAGAATTAGTGACAAATTAAATAATAGACAGTTTATGTTGTTCTGAGGACTGCACCTAGCTAGAAACTGGTACAGTTCAGTATACACTAAAAAAGATGCTACCCGCATGCTGCCCTTGCCATTTCATTAGTTCAAATTTTAAAAAATTATGATGTGGTTTTCTACCCACCATCTGCAATAAGATAACAAGGTTTCATGTACATTACTACAGCTTTAAATGTGTCTCCACTAAGAGCCATGGCTTCTTTACCAACAACACAGGTAAAAATGAGCAATATCAGCACTGATCAGTGTAATGTCTCCATATCTCAGTTTCATGGTGAGACACTAGACACTCTCACCAAATGGCTGACACTGCTTCACCTGTCACAAAATTTTGTTACTGACCACAAAGCTCATTCCATACCAATGTCACACTGGGACACATCATTAGCCACGTAAAAGAAGCCAAACAAGCAGCAGAGCACAAACAATGAATGAGGACAACACCAGTGTCATACTGGGACACCTCATTGGCCATGTAAAAGAAGCCAAACAACTAGCAGAGTACAAACACCGCCTGAGGAACTGAAGAGCCTGCACACAATCTGCAGCCCAGAGAAATTTACCATCTTTCTGGAGAAGCCAGTTAAGAGGATGGCAGATGTGCACAGCCTGGGGAATGAACTTAGTATAATACAAAATGTTGCCCAAAAAATTCTCTAGTTCCTTCTGGTTCTTTGGTGCTGGCAGGTTGGTGGCAGCTTTGATATGTCCATCTGTATTGAGGTGGGCATCTTTGCTTAGCACACATCCCAAAAAATGAAACTTTAGGGGAGAAAAATATTGCACTTTTCTAGCTTGCAACAAAGGCCACTCTTCAGAAGGCATTGGAAAACTGACTGTAGGTTTTGTTAAGTGCTTCTTGCGCAGAGCCCCTAAGCCAGTGTAATTGAGGTTGTTTACCATCAGGAAATGTAAGGCCAGCAACTACAGTGGTAAAACCCAAATGGGATGTCAAGTATCAGAAAGTCTGAGAAGCTGCATTCAACAGCAAAGGCAGGTGTGGGTTGTGCAAGTCAATGTGTGAAAAACACTGGTCCCCTTACAACTTTGCTAACAACTCCTCCAGCCACAGAATTGGATATAAATCTGTGACAAATTGAACACTGACTGACTGTTTAAAACCACTGCAATGGTGGACAGCATCATCAGGTTTCTGAATCACCACCAAAAGGATGACTGCCGGGTGTCATGACGCACCACGAAGATTGGTAGTTGCTTTTTGTGTATGTCTGTCAAGAGCAACTAGCCCATCACACGAATCAGTTGGACCCATTCTGATAGCAGAACTGGATGACATTAAATGATAACTGCAATGCCAACCATTTTGATAAATATGATACCATATCACCTAGTTTACACAGAGTTATATGGATGAATGAGCATATGTTGTAACATTATTGGTTTCCTGTATTGATTACATCGAGTCCTCTGACGACATTCTCAGCCTAAAAATAAGATGAAATATAGTTAATTTAACATGATATCTGGTCACTAAGAGAAATATGTGAAAACCAATGCAAAGAAATTCAGTCATTATTTACAAAATTCATGTGTAGAAAACTAATAGTACTTAGCATTCCACCAATTTTATCAATGTAGGATTCATGTTAGTAACAAAAAAAAATCTGTATTTCCAAAATTATATATTCAACTATTATTGTGTATGCATAGTTGATGCAATTTGGTCATGACGATATATTTTGGCATGTTAACTGTTTCATCTACTCCCCCCCCCCCCTCATGAACCATGGACTTTGCCACTGGGGGAAGGCTTGTGTGCCTTGGCGATACAGGTAGCCGTACCGTAGGTGCAACCAGAATGGAGGGGTATCTGTTGAGAGGCCAGACAAATGTGTAGTTCCTGAAGAGGGGCAGCAGCCTTTTCAATAGTTGCAGGGGCAATAGTCTGGATGATTGACTGATCTGGCCTTGTAACACTAACCAAAACAGCCTTGTGGCACGGGTACTGCGAACAGCTGAAAGCAAGGGGAAACTACAGCTGTAATTTTCCCGAGGGCATGCAGCTTTACTGGATGGTTAAATGATGATGGCATCCTCTTGGTAAATTATTCCAGAGGTAAAACACTCCCCCATTCAGATCTCCGGGCGGGGACTGCTCATGGGGACGTCGTTATCAGGAGAAAGAAAACTGGCGTTCTACAGATCGGAGCGTGGAATGTCAGATCCCTTGATCAGGCAGGTAGGTTAGAAAATTTAAAAAGGGAAATGGATAGGTTAATGTTAGATATAGTGGGAGTCTTATAAATACAAAACCAAATTGGGGTAATGCAGAAGCAGGTTTAATAATGAATTAAAAAATAGGAGTGCGGGTAAGCTACAACAAGCAGCATAATGAACACATTATTGTGGGCAAGATAGACATGAAGCCCATGCCTACACCAGTAGTACAAGTTTATATGCCAACTAGCTCCTCAGGTGGCAAAGAAATTGGTGAAAAGTATGATGAGTTGAAAGAAATTATTCAGATAGTGAACATAGATGAAAATTTAAGTCATGGATGACTGGAATTCAATAGTAGAAAAAGGAGAAGGAAATGTAGTAGTTGAATATGGAATGGGGGTAAGGAATGAAAGAGGCAGCCCCCTGGTAGAATTTTGCACAGAGCACAACTTATTCATAGTTAACACTTGGTTCAAGAATCATGATAGAGGCCTGGAGATATTGGAAGGTTTCAGACATATTAGATAATTGTAAGGCAGAGATTTAGGAACCAGGTTTTAAATTGTAAGACATTTCCAGGGGCAGATGTGGACTCTGACCACAATCAATAGGTTATGAATTGTAGATCACAACTGAAGAAACTGCAAAAAGGTGGGAATTTAAGGAGATGGGACCTGGAAAAACTGACAGAACCAGAGGTTGTAGACAGTTTCAGGGAAAGCATTAGTGAATAATTGACAAGAATAGAGGAAAGAAATACAGCAGAAGAAGAATGGATAGCTTTGAGAGATGAAACAGTGATGGCAGCACAGGATCAAGTAGGTAAAAAGATGAGGGCTAGTAGAAATCTTTGGGTAACAGAAGATATGTTGAATTTAATTGATGAAAGGAGAAAATATAAAAATGCAGTAAATGAAGCAGACAAAAAGGAATACAAACATCTCAAAAATGAGATCAACAGGAAGTGCAAAATGGCTAAAGAAGTATGGCTAGAGGGCAAATGTAAGGATGTATAGGCGTATCTCACTAGGGGTACGATAGATACTGCCTACAGGAAAATTAATGAGACCTTGGGAGAAAAGAGAACCACTTGTATAAATATCAAGAGCTCACATGGAAACCCAGTTCTAAGCAAAGAAGGAAAAGCAGAAAGGTGGAACGAGTATATAGAGGGTCTATACAAGGGCAATTCACTTGAGGACAATATTATGGAAATGGAAGAGGATGTAGATGAAGATGAAATGGGAGATATGATACTGCATGAAGAGTTTGAGAGAGCACTGAAAGACCTAAGTCAAAGCAAAGCCTCAAGAGTAGACAGCATCCCATTACAACTACTGATAGCCTTGGGAGAGCCAGCCCTCACAAAACTCTATCATCTGGTGAGCAAGATTAATGAGACAGGCGAAATATCCTCGAACTACAAGAAGAATATAATAATTCAAATCCCAAAGAATGCAGGTGTAGACAGATGTGAAAATTACCAAACTATCAGTTAAATAAGTCATGGCTCCAAAATACTAACACGAATTCTTTATAGATGAATAGAAAAACAGGTAGAAGCCGACCTCAGGGAAGATCAGTTTGGATTTCGTAGAAATGTTGGAACACGTGAGGGAATACTGACCCTACAACTTATCTTAGAAGACAGATTAAGGAATGGCAAACCCACGTTTCTAGCATTTGTGAACTTAGAGAAAGTTTTTAACAATGTTGACTGGAGTACTCTCTTCCAAATTCTGAAGTGGGCAGTGGTAAAATACAGAGAGGGAAAGGCTATTTACTATTTGTACAGAAACCAGACGGCAGTTATAAGAGTTAAGGGACATGAAAGAGAAGCAGTGGTTGGGAAGGGAATGAGACAGGGTTGTAACCTGTTCCCGATGTTATTTAATCTGTATACTGAGCAAGCAGTAAAGGAAACGAAATAAAAATTTGGAGTAGGAATTAAAATCCATGGAGAAGAAATAAAAACTCTGAGGTTCACCGATTCTGTCACAGACTGCAAAGGACCTGGAAGAGCAGTTGAACGGAATGGACAATGTCTTGAAAGGAGGATACGAGATGAACATCAACAAAAGCAAAACGAGGATAATGGAATGTAGTTGAACTAAGTGGGGTGATGCTGAGGGAATTAGATTTGGAAATGAGACACTTACAGTAGTAAATGAGTTTTGCTATTTGGGGAGCAAAATAACTGATGAGGGTCGAATTAGAGAGGATATAAAATGTAGCCTGGCAGTGGAAAGGAAAGCATTTCTGAAGAACAGAAATTTCAAGATATGAATGAGATTCAGAAGGATGTAGGTTGCAGTAGGTATTGGGAGATGATGAACCTTGCACAGGATAGAGTAGCACGGAGAGCTGCTTCAAACCAGTCTCTAGACTGAAGACAACAACAACGACAACTACAACAACAACAACAACTGTTTCATGAATACTGTAACATAGTACAACCAAATTTTATAACCAATTTCATTAACTGTATTAAAACTTAACTGTGAACTCTAAAAAGTCTGATTGTAACAAAGTATGATCTAACATCGTATTGTTAAAACATATTTGAGGGCCAGCGGCAGTAGTCATAAGAAAAAAAGCATTTATCCAGACTTTGAAGTCAGTATTGTGTCAGTCTTTGAGAGTTTGTGAAGCAATGAATAAGTTTTTATAGCAATTACACTCTTTTGGCTTCGTCATTTTGTGATTAACAACATACACAGTGCCTCACATACATTGAAACACCCAGAAATTATACGTCGAGAAAATTCAGAGAAGAAGAGTTACACACCTCACTCAACATTGGGGACAGTAAGAAGTTACGTTGCACAATTGCAGCGATGAAAGCCTGTTACGTTTTACTGTGCCCTGTTGGGTCATCACTGCTGTGATCTTCCAGGTGGCCAGCCGGCAGGGTTTGTCATGACATTGTTGAATGTGTGAGCACACACTTGCAGCTGTGTGCCTCCCCAGCATCGCTCACTTTGAACGCTGTTGTAATGCAATCCCTATACACCTTAACAAAAGGTATGAGGTGTTGATAGAATGTTCATACCAGTACAACAGTCCTCCAAGGGCAGAAAACACACACACACACACACACACACACACACACACACACACACACACACACACACTAGTACTATGCATTTTGATTTTGCAGGAGCTCTCATCTGTGGTGTGGATCGTAGACTATTGCTGAAATGTAAGGGACCTATACCCAATAGGACTAACAGAGTATATCACACATTTGGGACAGAGAAAATTGTAAGGGCCTACATCATACCACCTTCAATTCTGAGATTTTTGTGAACATTCACGAAAAGCAATCTCACTATTTTCTCTGATATCCACATACACATATGGGTCACCATGATGTTGTGATTTAGGCCGTTGTGGTCCTCAGTGCCACATACGCAAAGGAGCACAACACCGATAGTTACATGTATGTTTGACTTCATGGGAGTTTTACAGAGATGCTGGAAGAACCAAACTGTCAGATGCTTAAAGACAGAAGCAATGCCTATTTGCACAGTTTTAAGAATCAACTTTAAATTATGCACCTACGAATATACCACAACCCCTACTTATCTCTTCCATTGTGTTTTCCAGGACAAGATTAGACTACAGTGAGCACATATGAATTGACTCAACCATTTTTCGTATGTTCCATACATGAAAGGATTAAAATTAACCTGAATATTTGGTACCCTCTGCCATGCACTTCACAGTGGTTCACGTGTATGGACTCATATGATGGTGGTTGAATAAAAATGTATTTGTAACTATCAATGTTCTCTTTGGATTACTTGATAAAACGGAATATAAGCATTTTTTCTTTGTCACCATTTCCATATAATATCATGGATTTTCATTCTTGTGCTAACTTTCAGATTTCTATGGGAAAATATTCAACTTATAATTGCCACTTTACTGGAAGCTGGATTACTGAAATCATTCATGTGAGGAACACACTATACATATCTCATAAAAGGAGTTGTAACCAATTTTGATTGTATCCACAATATATGTTGTGAATATGTTCAATCTCCAAGTTAAAATATAGACCTAACTATTCAAAATGCAAAAGCAGCTTTCCTTTTCATTAGCACTTTTGCAATCTTAGCAGTTTAATCACATTAAACCTTTAAAAATTATGAATAACTGTATGACACATTTAATTGGATGTATTTAGCATATTTGATATTTAATAATAAATATTTTATGGTGTGAGACTTTAACAACAATAGCCGAAAATGAACAAAGCATATAAGCTGTAGAAATCAGGTTTTTAAGAAGTGTAGATAGCTTTGAGTGCCTGGTATGATGAGAACATCAATCACACAAGGATGAGTACTTAAAAACACAAATGGACAGATAGAACAGTACAGAACTAAATTGAAAGATCATGTCACAATACTGAATGAAACTAGGTGATAAATTTGTGACCAATTGGAAAAGATCAAAGGTAGACCAAAAAAAAAACAGATGGAGCGACAAATAGAAACTAACCACTGACCATAGAGGCACTGAACAAGAGGACTTAATAGCCAAGAAGAAGAACAAGAAGAAGAAGAAGAAGAAGAAAATTCATAGCCTGCTCGTAGCTACAGGTATACCTGCACCTACACTTTGCAAATCACTGTCACATTTATGACAGAAAATACTTTTTACTACATCATATATTACACTTTCTTCCTGTTCCATTTACGGATGGATTTTAGGAAAAATGTCTGCTTACTCACCTCTGTGCAAGCTGGTATTTGATTAATTTTGTCTGTACAATCTCTGCACGACAGTTGTTTATGGAGCTGAGGAATATTCATAGTTTCTATACAGAAAGACTTCTTAACACTGTAACTAAACAATTTTTCTGTAGAAGTGGACAAAAAAATTTGCTGTTTTTTTAACTGCTTATGTTCAACTCTATTATGATTATAGATTATTTCAAACAGTAGTTTGGCAAATTATTGACTTAAAGGGCAATTGGAAACTGGTAAAAAGTCGCTATATTAAAACCCCCACTATACTTGCTATTTTAAAAACTAACTCTGTCTTAGGACAGAGTATTTTGGCCAAATCTCTTTCGAAACTTTCTGTAGAGTTTTTGATAAACAACAAAAATTACAATAATACACTTTTTCACAACAATTATCTTCATATGATTGTGGCTGTGTGAAAGGCTCTGAAGCATCGTACAATACATAGAGGTACATCACTACCTTCACACATATACCACGAGTCCCTCTCATTTTTCTTCCCATTTGCATCAGGAACCCAGCTCTAAATCCCACATCATCTGGTAGGATTCTGCTTCCTTGCCATTGGTAGAATGAATGGTGGTAAATGATGGTCAGCTGGACAAAAAGGACTGCTGCTCATGGATGAACAACCAGCTATTTTGAAGATAATTTCTTCCTGTGATGTTCAATTGTCATCTTCTCAGTCACTGCCAAGAACACTCCTTGTTCCTCCACATTTGTTGCACAATCTGACTGAATTCCAAAAAGCAAGTTTAAGTAGATGGAAAAATATTTTTGCGGTATTTTTCCCTCTTTTTGTGTTACTGGATTGTCTGATATATGCTGGGCAACTTTACTCACTCCTCCCACTAGGTTGTTATATGATATGACTGCTGTTGGTTTTATTAATTGTTTGCACCTTATATTTGAATTTTGAATTTTTGTATTGTGGATAGTGCTCAAAACGATGCACATCATGCTTGTCTTTCCATCTCATTGCTGTAAATTTATCCCTCTGAAATGCAACAATATCTCCCTTGTTCCATTTATTAATACAAAAGTTCAATGGCATATGTTTTATAGAAGGTTGCACAGGGTCACATATCAGTTTTCTTAGCAATAAGGAGATCTTATAGTCACAGAGAGGTGCAGAAATTATTAACTGTAAGGCAGTAGCTCTTGTTGAGAAGTGGTTTCATTAGGGTCAATACTTTATGACATGATTGGCCACATCCTTCTATTCACCATCAAATATTGTGCTCTTATCGGTATATATAATTACAGACTACTCATTGTTAGACTTCAAATCACACAACATGTAGGTCTATTCCATATCTTGCCCTCATTAGTGGTAGCTGGATACTGAAACCTACCTAATCTCCCTTTATGTAACATAAGACTCGTATATGGTGGCATCCCTCTCAAGAGTACAAATAATTTTGAATTTCTTATTGATACGTTCTAAAAAGAGGCAAGATTTTGTTTAGCTTTAGGTTTGTACAGCTAGCAGGGTCATAACTTGAGTTGTCTGAAAAATGAAGGCATTTCTTTAGTGTCAAAAATTGCAGCTAAGTAACCAGAGAAATACGAGGTGCATTCAAGTTCTAAGGCCTCCAATTTTTTTTCTCCGGACTGGAAAGAGATAGAAACATGCGCATTGTTTTAAAATGAGGCCGCGTTCATTGTCAATACATCCCAGAGATGGCAGCAGCGTATAGCAGATGGAATTTTACCGCCAGCGGCGAGAATGAGAACTGTTTTAAATACTTCAAATGGTGATGTTTTCCTTACTTGAACAGCGTGCAATCATTCGTTTTCTGAATTTGCATGGTGTGAAACCAATTGAAATTCATCGACAGTTGAAGGAGACATGTGGTGATGGAGTTATGGATGTGTCTAAAGTGCGTTCGTGGGTGCGATAGTTTAATGAAGGCAGAACATCGTGTGACAACAAACCGAAACAACCTCGGGCTCGCTCAAGCCGGTCTGACGACATGATCAAGAAAGTGGAGAGAATTGTTTTCGGGTATCGCCGAATGACTGTCGAACAGATCGCCTCCAGAGTTGGCATTTCTGTGGGTTCTGTGCACACAATCCTGCACGACGACCTGAAAATGAGGAAAGTGTTATCCAGGTGGGTGCCACGAATGCTGACGGACGACAACATGGCTGCCCGTGTGGCATGTTGCCAAGCAATGTTGACGCGCAACGACAGCATGAATGGGACTTTCTTTTCGTCGGTTGTGACAATCGATGAGACGTGGATGCCATTTTTCAATCCAGAAACAAAGCGCCAGTCAGCTCAATGGAAGCACACAGATTCACCGACACCAAAAAAATTTCAGGTAACCGCCAGTGCTGAAAAAATCATGGTGTCCATGTTCTGGGACAACGAGGGCGTAATCCTTACCCATTGCATTCCAAAGGGCACTAAGGTAACAGGTGCATCCTACGAAAATGTTTTGAAGAAGAAATTCCTTCCTGCACTGCAACAAAAACGTCTGGGAAGGGCTGCGCGTGTGCTGTTTCACCGAGACAACACACCCGCACATCGAGCTAATGTTACGCAACAGTTTCTTCGTGATAACAACTTTGAAGTGATTTCTCATGCTCCCTACTCACCTGACCTGGCTCCTAGTGACGTTTGGCTTTTTCCAACAATGAAAGACACTCTCCGTGGCCACACATTCACCAGCCATGCTGCTATTGCCTCAGCGATTTTCCAATGGTCAAAACAGACTCCTAAAGAAGCCTTCGCCGCTGCCATGGAATCATGGCACGAGCATTGTGAAAAATGTGTACGTCTGCAGGGCGATTACGTAGAGAAGTAATGCCAGTTTCAACGATTTCGGGTGAGTAGTTAATTAGAAAAAAAATCGGAGGCCTTAGAACTTGAATGCACCTCGTATTGGAACTGCAGATAGTGGAGGTTTAGATCAATACATCTGGTAGTTTGGTTTGATCATAATACTTTGTAACAGTAGTATACTAATGAAGATCCTTATTGCATCACTGTTTGTGTCCTTCCAGCCAGTAATGTTCTTATCTCGAGTATATCTATTACTCTCAGTAACTACTATATTCACCAACTCATTGCCCATTATTTTACTTACATATTGCACCTTATCTGGAGTCATTCTGTGCAAAGTCTGAAGATGTTCCAGTAAACAAAAATCTTGGATGTGCAAGAGGCAATTCCGCAGCCGTTTCTATTTCATATTTTTTCTGATGCTGGAAAAACTAACATCACTTGAGTCACTTTCTTAATCTGTCATCTCTACACAGCAAAAGGAAATGGCAACTAGAATCTCTCCTCCTCTAACTTCCACTGCAGCTAGCCAACGGGGGGTTTCAAGATGCTGTAATATTATCAAAGTAGCATTCTTGTGCTCTGTTGCGACCACATCTGTAAATGACTCAATGTAACGACAGACGAGTATTCTCAGGTTTTTAAGTTGTTGTAAATATTAACATCCCGAGTACTTAAAAAATGGCTCTGAGCACTATGGGACTTAACATCTGAGGTCATCATCAGTACCCTAGGCTTAAAACTACTTACACCAGGCTGTCGACCTTGTTGGCTCCATTGTGAGCCGTGGAGCGCTCCCTGCTCCAGGGAGCCGTGTTGCTCATTGTGACCATTCAAGTGGGCCACCATGCCGGCACGTGGCACAGCTGACTGAGGCAGGTGGCAAGGCAAGCATTTTGATGTGCCAGCTGCGTCTTACAAAATCAACAACCTCATACTCTTAGCTGCTAAGACATGGTGACATGCTACACCAGGAAATACGATGTACAGGAAATAAATAAGAAACAACTATTTTACAAGAAATTGCATACTAAATTTATTGGGCCTCTGTAGCTCAACATTTTCTTTTCATTAAAAGATCGGAAATATCAGGCATCAAAGGGTTCGCAGTATTAATGTAGAGGATGGCCTTCATTGTTGCATCCTGAAGAAACGATCGTTCCTTACTTTTCACACTTTACATTGCTGAGAAAAGCTGCCAACAACAATACATAGACCCAAACATGCACATGATCTGAGCGGCATTGTTGTGAAGCTTGGGAAATGTTTTTTGCTATAATGAACAATACCATCGCGACAAATCCAATGTGTTGTAGTACCTCTCTTTCAACAAAGTTGAATTTTGCAAATCGATAATCTCCAATTGAAGTGACAATGACAAGTCATCGGGGAAAACTGAAAAAGGAGTGCTGAACACCTTAAGTTCGATTTCGAAACTAGTGAGGTCTCGGAATCGTGTTTCAAACGACGTGATGAGCTGCTTTAACTTTGCTTGGTAATCGCCGAAAGTAGTACCTTCAGATAGTTTTAAAGAAGCAAGATGACTGAAGAACATTAAATGTCCATTACTCATCTGCCTCTCAAATAAACAAAGCTTTTCCATGAATGCTTTGATCTGGTTGTGCATGTCAACGATTAGGTGCCCTTTGCCTTGCAATGACAGTTTTAAATTATTCAGATGCATAGTTATGTCAGCTAGGAATGCCAGGTCTGATATCCATTTTAAATCTTTCAGACAATGCATTTCTTCCCCTTTCATTTCGAGAAAAAGGGATATTTCCTCGCGAATAGCAAAGAAAATATCCAGAACTTTTCCCGAATTCAGCCAACGAACTGTACTGTGGTAAGGTATATCCCCATACTCCGCTTCCATATCTTTCAGGAATCCTTTGAATTGGCGATGATTCATACTGTGACGCCGCACAAAATTCAAACACTTCACGACATCTTTCATTACACCACCTAGCTCTACTATTCCAATACACAGTGCCTCTTGGTGAATAAAACAATGAAGAGTCAAAATGTCTTTCCCGAATTCGTCCCTGAGTTTATTTTTCAAACGAGAAGCAAAACCTTGGCGACGCCCAATCATTTGTGGTGCACCATCTGTCGCTACAGAATGGATCTTATCCTATGAAAAATTCATATTGTCCACTGATTCACAAACAGCTTCAAAAATGTCACGTCCTGTTGCGATGTAATCAAGTGGTACCACATCCAAGTGTTCTTCAGTTACTTGGAGCTCCATGTCGACACCACGCACAAAGACTGCAAACTGAGCACAGTCTGATATGTTGGTGATTTTGTCAAGCGCTAGCGAAAATGCATCAAAGCTCTCCGCCTTTTTCCTGAGCTGTGTCTCTAAATCTGCTTCCATGTCCAGGATTCGATGAGACATTGTTTGATTCAACAGGCAAACCCCTTAAATTGCCTGCACCTCCCTTGGAAACAAACATCCTGCAACTGCTACCATGCACGATTTTACGAGTGGTCCCAGCGAAAATGGCTTGCCACTCGTCATAATGATGTGAGCAACCCTGTAGCTTGCTCAAATTGCAAATTCAGTAGTGTTTTCTCTGCTCTCATGTTTTCTCCACTCTCATTCACCTGAAAATTATAAATGCATTACAGAACATGAACTATGTTGCATGTTTTGATACCATCCGATTTACGAAACTGTTTTTAAAGTTACGTCTCCTGGTATGTCGTTCTTAAGCCTGGCTACCAGTTCTCTGCGTGCAACACCTTCTACCTGATTGAAGTGCGCTGCATGAAGACGTGTATGATGTCGTCGTATATTGTACCTCTTCACAGAATAAAATACTTTATGACATACAAGACACTGCGGACGACCATCCCTCTCAATGAATAGAAAGGTATCCTCCAATAGGGGTACAGGGCTCCCGCGGCTAGTCATAGCTGTCATTGAACACAGATTATTGCCTCTGTTGCAGCTGCATGCGGCCAGGGGGCAGTGAGTTCACTTTCCCCCTCCACGCGGGCTCCAAGCTGCCGCAGTGAGTGCTCCAGAGCGCTCCGGCTCCCTGGAGCTTGGTTGCAACAGCCTGTCTTAAACCTAACCAACCTAAGGACATCACACAAAGTCATGCCCGAGGCAGGATTCGAAGCTTCGACCGCAGTAGCAGCGCGGTTCCAGACTGAAATGCCTAGAACAGCTCGGCCACAGCAGCCAGCCATCCCGAGTACTCTCCAGATTTTCAATTAATGGGTGAAACTTTTCTTTCTAGATGGTCACAAGTTGCATGGCATTTTTTCTTTGTGTGTCCACCAGTTAAGATCTACCAAAATTTATGTTACACTTTTTGTCAGTTGTACAAGCCTTTGACAATTGTCACTAACCTTCTCTGTACATGATCAGTGTCTCTATGTAGTCTGACCAGATGTGGGTCCAACACACTCAAGTATGAAGGAAGGAAGAAAGGAAGGAAAGAAGGAAGGAAGCAATTCAGGAAGGCAGATCAGAGCTTGATTTCCTTTGGATAACAATGTTATTAGAGATGGGATACCATCTCAAATCAATTAAGAACAAGGACGGAAATTGGCAATTCTGTTTCAAAGCAATCATGCTGACATTTGACTTAGGAATATCCAGGATGGAATGTAACAATATTATGAGAAGGGAAGTTGCTACTCACTATACAGCGGAGGTGCTGCGTCACAATTGGGCATGACAAGAAGACTTCCACACCAACAGCCTGCGGTCAACAATAGACCCAATTATGTGGGTGCACCCGTGCACACACGCACACACACACACACACACACACACACACACACACACACACACACACACACACACACACACACCAGCTGCATGAAACTGCATTCGTGTGTGTGTGTGTGTGTGTGTGTGTGTGTGTGTGTGTGACAAAGGCCATTTGCTGAAAGCTTTAAGTGTGAAAGTCTTTGTTGTCCCTATCTGTGACTCACCATCTCCGCTATATGGTGAGTTGCAACTTTCCTTCTCGTAATATCGACATTTGACTTAAGCAATTTAGGAAAATCACTGACAACCTACATCCAGTGCATTAACCAATGCATCACCTCACTTGATATCAAGAAGTAGAGGTTTTTCCAAGTGATTTGCATGCATATTTGTTTTTTCTACAAACTGCAGTTTGTCACTAGCTTATCATGTATCGTAAAACAAAAATTGCTTAAAGCATACCACAGTTTTACTTTTCATAAATAGCACAACTTCGCGTAATTTATGTTAAGAAGAGCTAGTTGTCAGTCTTTGCATCTGGTTTATACTTTGGCAAGATTTGACCAGTTATTAGTGAATTTTTACCAGATAGACCCTTTTATAGAAAGCTTCATTATCTGCAAAAAGCCTGAGATTTCATCAACCACAATTCACTAAACCATTGACTTTCAAGATTAACAACAATTATCTTATGTTTTGTATCTACCGCAGTTTGTTGCGTATCTTCCCAATGTCCATATACCAAGAATCTCAGAGGGACAACTAACAGTTCCTTACCTGTTTTTTGGCATGACTTGGATACATTTGTTCTAGTAAACAGGGGTTTTGTTAGAAGCTATAAGTTATTTTTGTGGCCGACTGATGGCTGACAGAAGAATTCAGTTACAACTTTTATCCCAGTTCTGAACGTTAATCACACTCATACCTGTTTGCATACCATTGATCTAAAATTGTTACATACTGCTACAAATATATTTCAGCACATTTACCCTGTCATTTTAGTAAACAATAGAACCTGTTCTAAACATCTTGCTACTATCAATATTCTACTTCCACCCACTCTCAGTACTGCATACTCTCACTCTCAGTACTGCGTATTAAGTGAGACCTACAGTTTTTAACGGTTTTAATGTCAACAACAGACATCTATTGTGTATTATTTTAATGGAAATCATGTGAAAAATCAATGGAACGTGTAACTAACTCACATCTGGTAGTTCCCCAGCAGATGTGAAACATCTAAGGTCATACTATAATTTGCAGCCCCATGTTAAACTTAACCACAAAGTTACTTTGAACACCAGTCCTTTACAAGTCCTACTGGAAGTGGCCCTTGCCATCCTTTGACATTTTAACTATCTTACCCAACCAGTTATCTGGGAATCAGTGTTTAGTGAGGATTCAAAACAAAGCTGGAACTCATCATTCCTCACACTTTGCCAGAGGCACTGACGCTACTACCTTAAACCTTTGGATTTATGGTCCAATATTTATCATCTTCACCACACACCAGTATACTTAGTTGAGTACAGCAGTTCAGATATTCTTCCTTCTCGACGTCCTCCAGACGTTATCTGATTGACAGTAGAGGGCTACTGTCAGGGGAGAAAATGTGTAGTACTGAGCAAGGCAGTGCAGTGATTATAACACTGAATTCACTTTCATGAAGACTATGGTTCAAATATGCATCTGATCATCCTGGACAAGATCTTTCGTGATTTTCCTGAATTGATCCGGGCTAATGTTGGGATGGTTCATTCGAAAGGACACAGATGATTTCCTTCACATTCCTTAAACAATCTAAGCTTGTGATCTGCCTCTAATGGCCTTTTTGTCGATGGGATGTCAAATCCTAATCTTCCTCCCTTAAACGTGTGTGCCGAATAAGGATTCAATTGTTCTAAAAACTAAGGATTAATGGATCTCAAATATAATTCTGAAGAAATAGATGTGTAAGCTGTCACTAAACTCATGGTTACTGCACTTTGCAGAATAGCATTCCCATACTAACAATAAGACTATTGTATGACTAAAATTACTTGTTGGTTGATACCTCACACTCTGGAGCTGGTTGCCTCCTACCAGACTGTTCAGTGTCACATCTCAACTGTTCATTAGTGCCAAACTGCCACAACAAACAGCCAGTTGAATTCCAACTCCTTGTGAAACTTACTTTCTTGATGTGGTTCAATCCTGTATGTGGGGTGTGCCCCTTTTGTTGTGTGTGTGTGTGTGTGTGTGTGTGTGTGTGTGTGTGTGTGTGTGTGTGTGAGAGTGAGAGAGAGAGAGAGAGAGAGAGAGAGAGAGAGAGGGGGGGGGGGAGGGGAGGGGGGGGGAGTAACAAAATATGCACATTTCATACTAACCAAGCACTATTGGATCCTTTTGCACAAGATGCAATTCAGAACCACATATACAGTTATCACCACCACAGATGCCGGCTGAAATTAGATAAGGCTTGTACAGCATTACATTAAGCCAAAGTACTTGAAGGCAACAAATCACTGCTGTTGGTCTTCAGAGTCATAAATATAACATTGTACTGATAAGCAGTGATGATGTATAGTTGTCATGTTTCATGCCTCATAAATAGATGATTATGGGTGTGAATCTTGCCAAGTGCTTTAAAACTGTTTATATTTGAATCTTTATGAAAACAACTTTTTTACTTTTATTCAATTAGCTGGTTGAAATCTAATTTCTTCTTTATAATCCTTTGCTGTGTTACTTTCATCATTGTACTGACTTCTTTATTTGCCTTGACTTTTTCCTTTCCATTATTCTTTTTTCATTTTGAAGCTTCCTATGATACCTATTACCTGCAACTGAGTACTAAGCAGTACTGTTCATTTGTTGGTAACATGTCAGCTCATGTAACCAGTGTGAGGATAGGTTCAGGTGAAAATGAGAAAGTAAAGTTTGCTTTTAGTTCTGAAACAATTTTTTCTGTGGTGAATTTGCTCACAGAGGTTAGCTTTAATCGCTGTGAACAAAGCAAGTGTGATGAAAAGTTCTGCTACAGGTTGACTGATGTTGTCTCAGTTATATTGCACATCCAATATTGTTGTTAGGTTAGGACAAGAGTGCAAATTCAGTGATAGAAAACAGATTATCTGCCCCAGTTCAGTCATGGATCATGTAAAATCAGTTGTTGACAGAGCATCTCACATTCCGGTCATACCTCACAGCAGCTGCTTCCAACATTGCCCCATGTTACATGCAAGTAACAGCACTTCACAGAGTTAACTGGCCAAGTTTGTGTGTCACCTATAACCGAGCATTAGCTAGCAAGCAACGTACCAAAGCTGTAGTAGCAAGTGACCAAAATCAACTACCAGTTTATTTTAACCAGACTACAGAAATTTATCTGTGATATTTCTGATATTCAATATCTCATTTCTTACAATGAATATGCTGCAGCAATTTTGAATTCCATCCCGTCTTCACTATGTTGCATAAAAAAACTTCACATGCAGTTAAATGTAATTCCGTCTAAGAGTACTACTCCTTGCCCTCCAAAATTCAAAGCAATGATCATGCACATAGATAAAAACTAAACCAGAGAGAGAGAGTTATGAGGAAAAGAAAGAAAGAAGTATTAGACATTAATGTATGATAGTAACTCACCTCCTCTTTAATTGCCTGAGGATCAAATTCAGGAATGTATAACTGTAACCAAAAGAAACAGAGAAAAATAAAACCACTTTTGAAGACATGAGGTTGATTAGCTTGAATACTATCACTGTAAAGGCATTACATGCACTGATTCTGCACATGAGAAAATTCTTACATTTAATATCAGCAGAATGTGTCCTATCACAGGCAGAGATGAATGAGGTAATGTCACATGCCAGGTTAAAACATGGCTTCCAAGATTACATACTTTCCTCATTGTAGAAGTTTCACATTTTAATTAATGTCATTCATGCATTCATTCCTCTGTACATTAGCTGAAAGAAATCACAACTTTCAGGGATGAAGAACACCTCAAAATATAGATTAATAGCCCCAAAGAAGCCACTGCAGACATCTTCTCTAAAGTATACTAATGATAAATAATTGGACTAGTGCCGATCCTTTCACACTAACAATTATGAACATTTCTTTGCATTACTTTAAAAATGGGACAGTGACTACTTTGAAAAAAAAAAATACACTGGCTCTCCTCTTACACTACTAATGCGTGTTTTTATTTATTGCTCCAACTGAACACTTCTGTAACATTGTTCGGTACCTACATACCGGCAAAGACAAAACCACGTAGAAATTGCATCCCTCCGTCCAAATATTTGTATAGATTAAAGGACTGCCTAAAAAGGTTTTGTAATAGCTGAGGATGTTCAATTTTCTGCCTAATGCCCACTGGAAACCTATTACAGACTCCATATATTGAACTCTTATTCTGAAATTTGCACAGGTATACATACTTTATATTGATATTGCTCTTTCTTCATGTAGTGTGGTTGTGATACCACAATTCACTCTAATTAATTGTTAACTACATATTCCATTATGGAGTTCATTTATTAGCAACTAAGTACTTCATACTCTTGATCCTTGAAGAGGCTATTCCAAGATTTCGTGTAATTAGTGCCCACTGATATTTACTTCTGGAACTTTTTAAGTTATTCTCACTTTTTTTGCAACTGCACAATGTGAGTCGTCTTACTTTAGGTTAAGCTGACTGTTGGGAACCAGTTATCAGGGCATCCTATTATCCTCCTGGCAACGTGGTACATGTTTGGGCCCTTCATCTGTTTACTGCTATCATATCAGAAGTGGACCAAACACTAAAACCTTAGGGCATCAAATTCTGCATGATGTCATTTCTATAGCATTATTTATTAATATGAAACTCTGCTGCCTGTTTTGATAACATCACTTCATAAATCTAGAGGGAATTCCATTTTTGTTTCCATGGTATAATTTAAAGATCTAGATAATTTATATCCTCACACAGAGCATAGACACTGATGCAGTGGGGTGGCTTCCATGGCTCAACAATACAGGTAGAAGCACCGTACATGCAACCACACGGGAAGGTTACCTGTGGAGGCTAGTCAGTCTGTACAATGTTCCATGGATCCTTTGTACCATTAAGATTAATAATAATGTACCATGAGTTATTCCACATTCACAAGTGAATATGGATACATACTGATCATTTACAATGGTCTTTTCTTTTTTCAAAAAAAATTGTGTATATGTATGTATATTAGTAAGTCCTAGCCACCGTTCTTTACACAACAGATAAATATAAATTTTTCCATGAAACTAAAGAAATTGTCAAGAAGAAAATTTTTCAGTTTTTATTTAAATTAGCTGTCTGACTGACAGTTTTTGTCACTGGATAGATGATCAAAGATTCTGGTGGCAGCATTGCGCACTCTTCTATGTGTTAAGGATAACCTCACCCTTATTGTGAAATTATGTCATTTTTTCTTCTGGAACTGTAGGTACTTACATCATTGTTCCCTTTGGACTGTAGTGGATTATTCACAAGAAATTTCACAAAAGAGTAGATATACTGTGAAGCAGTGGTAAAAATACATACCTCTTTAAAAATACATCCACAAAACCAACATGGGTTAGCACCACATAATATTCTTGTGCAATGAAGACTTTCTTTCTTAAAGCTGAGTTACCCCAGAAGATTTTTTCACAAGACATTACTGAATTAAGATATGCAAGACACGTGAATTTACTGATTTGTTTCTCCCCAAGAACTGAAATGATTTGAAGTGCAAATATGAATGAACTAAGTCATTCTATGAGTTCCAAAATGTTTTCTTTTTTGTTTCGTTTGAACTCTTCTCTACACAGAGATCTAAAAATTTTGAAGTTTCCATCCTAGTTGTCATTTCCTTAACATATGTTACACTTATCACTGTGCAGTACCGCTAGGTTCGAGATGTGAACATGATGTTTTTTTGAAAAGGCGAGGAAGAGTAACATATGGTTGCTGACGAGGGGCAGCAGCTATTGCAGTAGTTGCAGGGGCTACAATACACATGGTTGATTTATTTGGCATTGTAAAATTAGTCAACACGACACTGAATGAATGAAAGCAAGGATAAACTATAGCTGTTACATTTCTTGAGGACATGGTGAGCTGCACTAAATCAGTCTTCAGAATGACAACAACAAAATTCAAAGGCTTTGCCAACATCAAAAAAAATTTATGTGGGGGTAATTTTTTGTCTAATTCTTCCAGTGCTGAGTTGTAAGTTCATATATGACTTTCTTTGCACACAAGCCTCTATGGAAGCCAAACAGAGCTCTTGTTAGAAGATCATGACTAACGTTGGTCTATATTTTACTACAATCTGACAAATTTTTATGCAGGTAGAGGGGCTTGCAACTAGAGGTCACTTCCTTTACTGCACTTCTGCCAATGACTGTTACTTCGGAACATGCCAGTATTTCGTAAGTAATATGGTGTACAGAAGATCTGGGGGTGAGGGGAGTGCTACAAAGTCATTTCATAATTTTAGCACTTTGGTTGCAATACAGCCATAATCAGAAGAGTTATTATTTTATGTGAGATACCGATTTTGTTATATCTTTCATGTGTGGTAACGCAAAACATGTCAGCTAGAGGAGCATACAATGTCTGTCAAGTAAGTCTAATGCTTCTACTTTTGATGGTCTGTTTCCTATCCCTGTGTTATCAGCAAGTGTTAAGAAGAATGCACTGATATTACGGTATATTGATAACTTTTACTTATGGACCGTCTGACAGCAACTAAATAAAACACAATTTTAGTGCCACATGCGTTTCACCTTTATTTTCTGCAAGGCATCATCAGTGGCAGGTTGCGTGGGCAGTTTCTTACATATTACGCTCCTGTTGCATTTTTGGTGTTGTTGTTCTTGTTATGAACGCCAATTTGCGGTTTTTTCCACATTCCACAGCACTATGCACTGAATGCTTGTTTTAATGCAGACGGTCCATAAGTAAAAGTTATCAATATACAGTAATATTACACGCAACTGAGGAAGACAGGACTACAAAAGTTGAAGAATGCACTGAACTTAATGGACAATGAATTCAATTCAATTTCATTTGTCTCACTGCTATGGTCGCTATGGCATTGACCATTATTTGTCTTATTGAGTTTATTCATTTCATTCCAAAATTCCATTTCTTTCTTCTTGAAATTTTAATTTTTTGTATATAGTGTACAGATTTCATGTTTTTCGTGGCATGGCAAAGTATTTTTAATAAGTCTTTTTCTAAAGCTAATCCTCTGCATTAAATAAATCTCTTTTCCAGGTGCAATACAGTTTGACCTCAGACATTCGCCATATTTATCTCAACTCTAACAGTGAGCAATGGATTGCAGCTAAACCAGCATATATATTGTTACCAGTTTTCTATCACTACTTGCTTATTCAGATACCTTGGAAGTGGGAGTTTCATGATGAAGTTGGAGTACGACATTGTAGAGGTGCACTTATGAAAAAAGGGCTGTTATCATATTATCCACATTCACAGTTGCAGTAGTTGCTTGAAAGATGGCAGTGAGGAGAAAGGCAAGGAGAGGCATGGATCACTTACCAAAACAACAACTTCTAACATTGGCACTTGTTTCAAAGGCAATATGAATGTACAATACAGATGAATTTGACAATTTGAAATATACTTTATGTAAACAGAAACAGGGAGCTCTTTCGGATATCATGACTCACTTTCTACACTTGCATCCTGAGTGAATGTGTGTTCCATATAACTAATGGGACAGTACTACTGTTGATTGCTTTTTTTTTCCTTCATCCTACATCTTCCACCAGTTTTTCAAATCATAGGTGATCTCGGAATGCAGCTGGATGATAGTTTTAGGTTTGTTGCGTTGTCTACAAAATCTACAAAGTAATCAGGCTTATCTGAAAAGAACTGGGTTCTATGACCTGATAACACTGGATACATTAACTTAGGAAATTTTCTTTTTGTTTCACACAGCCCAGACTGGTTGACAACATGGTACAGCTGGTGAAAAATGATTCGTTTTGATCTGACTATTGGTGCAGCAGCAGTTTCTGGTATTATCTATTAATATGATTTTCTCATCAGGGGGACTACACTAAAAACTACTTTGTTATTTGTAGTCAGTACTACGCCAAGGTCAAAGCATGCTACTGGCAACATGCATAAAAGAATTTGAGGGATTCAGGTAATTGTAAGGACATGCTACAGAAAGGAAGACCAGTACTCATGGAGCTTTCAGATGTGTCCACCATTTAGCAGAACTCAGTGGGTCCTGAGCAACTATTATGATGTCTGAGATTAAATGAACACTACTTCAAACAAAAATAATAAAAATGTAGTAACTACATTCACATCTGATAAACTATGCAATGAAGTGTTATAAAAAAATTTGAAAATATTTATATTTAGGATTGTTACACTTATTTAGATATAATATGATGAAAAACAGACATTAAAATAAATACTAAGCACCAGCTTCAGAAATACATAACCAGTTTTATACCATTAATATACATACTTATTTAGATCACAATGTAGCTTTGAAAGTTTAATACAGGATTTTTTTTTCATAATTGTGAACCCTTGAGATGAGGAACTATTTGAGTAATATGAGACATTTGCAGTGATAAAATTCAAAAAACACCAACTCACAAAATTACTAAATAAAACCAAAAAGAAAAAAATAATTTCCCATGCTCTTTAAAATTTCTTATAGTAATTATCAGAAAACCATAAATCTGTTATGAATTAGAAAATAATGGTAAGTACTGCTAGAATACATATTCAGTACAACAAATACTTTTTTGTTATTGTCAAAATTCTTAACTGACTTTTGAAGATTTTTAATCAAATTATAAATTGGCTTTGCATTTCCATTTGCCTTGCAGCTTATATGTTGCTTCTTGAGCATCCATGTCAACAGTCAAGTAGTAGTCTGCCAATTTAACAGCTCACCTCCCAGTATATCTTTTCTCCATGACTGCAATATCCTGGGGAAAATTCTTGTCTATAATTTTGTATTCTCTCAGTTGTTAAGATATTGAAGTGAACATTTTGAAACTTTCTGAACAACCTTCTCATCACCATGGTGCATTCCATCAAACTGCTTGTTCTGAAGAGCTATCAAATCTTTTCCCTCAAGTGCTTGCAGGTCTTACATTCAAAATATATTTTCTTTACAAAATTGTTCTGGATTTATGTAAGAATCACTTGAGAAAAAATGTAAGGACAAATAACAAAACTAACTGAATCAAGATATTGAACTAGTATGACCTGGTCGTTGAGTAATATTTCAATTATCTTATTTCTCTCCCGTCATACATCGTAAAAGTTACACATACATGGGCAATAAATGTCTTATTTTTTTCTTTCTAGGTGACATTCAAAAACCAGAGCTAAGGTGCAATTCTCTTTGTGATTTTGATTATCAGTACATTGGAACTGATACAGGTTACATACTTTTCAAGTAATTTATATTTTAACTTGTACAAAGTGCTGGAAGATCATCACTGGGCTAAACTTCCATTTGAACCAGTTAAGCAACATACAGGAAAACTAATTACCTTACATAATCCAATGGGCAACAAATTTGTGGGAAAATTTTTATATACTTCCATATCTGAACTGCGTTGCACTCACAATGTTGTTTATATTTTCCTTCCAGCAAATATCACTGTGTGAAGATGTTTCACCATAAACACTTCTTTGGCATCCATGCTCCCTGCACTCATTTGTTGTGATAATGCTGTTTCATACAGTTATTCAGTTCTGTGCATACCTAACAATCTGATATCTTAATTTGATAACTGACAGAATTTGTTTTCATTATACATCACAGTTACTGTGCTACAACAATTTAAGTAAATCATTGTGCGGAACTCTAAAAAGTTTGGAGAGAAAAAAACAAATTGCACAAACTTTGTGTATGGTTGATTTTAGCTCGTGCGTCACAGCTTATGAAATGTAGTTAAAATATCACAATTTAAATGAAATTGAGAGTAGAATAATATCTGATTTTGTTCTAGAGTTATTGATTTTTATATCAGACAGACGGTCTGATGATACACCCATTCTCGTCCCTGCGCATTGAGAGTCATGTTGTCATAACAGTCATCAAATTTCATAAAAAGTTCAAGATATCGTAATGAGGTTTCTTGCAAATGTTAGCACAGAAAAAGGCACATGTATTGTAAGGCACATGTATTGTATCACAAATAATCAAAAATTTGGCTTTGGCCAAGATAGGGAAGTAACTCGTCCACAGCTGTGAGAGGTCAATGGAATGGGACACGTAAATATGTCAACAGTGCATCAGTAAAACTCAGGACCAAATTTAAACATATCTTCAGCATCTTCGGAGTGACAGCGCATAATGAATTAACTAGTCCACAGCAGGTAAGCAGTTGATGTGACCATCTGCATTCCATCACACAAGATGAATGACAAATTCCACATCATATTACTTTATGAAGTACACTATGTGATCAAAAGTATCCGGACACCACCAAAAACATACAATTTTCATATTACGTGCACTGTGCTGCCACCTACTGCCAGGTACTCCATATCAGTGCCTCAGTCATCATTAGATATCATGAGAGAGCAGACTGGGGCACTCTGAACGTTGTCAGGTGATTGGGTTTAACTTGTGTCATACGCCTGTATGCAAGATTTCCACACTCCATAACACCGCTAGGTCCACTGTTTCCAATGTGATAGTGAAGTGGAAACTTGAAGGGACACGTACAGCACAAAAGCTTATTGGTCGACCTTGTCAGCTGGCTGACAGAGACCACAGACAGTTAAAGAGGGTCATAATGTGTAATAGGTGACATGCATCCAGACCATCACACAGGAATTTCAAACTGCATCAGGATCCACTGGAAGTACTATGGCAGTTTGGCGGGAGGCAAGAAACTTTGGATATCATGGTCGCAAGGCTTCTCATAAGCCACACATCACACCAGTAAATGCCGAACAATGCCTCACTTGGTGAAAGGAGCGCTAACATTGGATGACTGAACTGTGGAGAAACTTTGTGTGGAGTGAGGAATCGTGGTGCACAATGTAGCGATCCGATACCGGGGTGTGGGTATAGCGAATGCCTGGTGATCATCATCTGCTAGCATGTGTAGTGCCAACAGTAAACTTCGGAGGCAGTGGTGTTATAGCGTGTGTGTTTTTCAAGGAGGGGGCTTGCATCCCTTGTTGTTTTGCATGGCCTACAACAGCACATGCCTACATTGGTGTTTTAACCACTTTTTTTATTCCCACTGTTGAAGAGCAATGCAGGGATGGCGATTGCATATTTCTACATGATCGAGCACCTGTTCATAAAGCATGGCCTGTGGTGGTGTGGTTACATGACAATAACATACCTGTAATGGGCTGGCCTGCACAGAGTCCTGACCTGAATCCTATAGAACACCTTTGGGATGATTTGGAACACCGACTTTGTACCAGGCCTCACCAACTGACAGTAATACCTCTCCTTAGTGCAGTACTCTGTGAAGAATGCCATTCCCCAAGAAACCTTCCAGCACCTGACAGAAATATGCCTGCGAGAATGGAAGCTGTCATCAAAGCTATGGGTGGGCCAACACCATACTGAAATCCTGCATTACCATGGAGTGTGCCACGAACTTGGAAGTCATTTTCAGCCAGGTGTCCAGATATTTTTGATCACATAGTGAATTGTTTTGTACTCCACAAAAGGCGTTAGCAAGCTCACAAAATATACCAATATTATTCTTCTTGCTTAGCTCTGCCATGACAATCTGTAATGTTACAAATGGTTCTCTGTGGAGAACTGCATGCTAAAGCCAAATTCAAAAGTTTTTCTGTGAATGTACCATGGAATTTAGCAACACTGCATATATATTGGAATCCTGTATCAACCTACATAGGAGTGAGCTATCACATAGTTATATTTATTACCTTTGATAACCTACACGGCACAAAAAACAGAAATGAAAATGATTTGTTAAAACAAAGTAACCGAATGCCATGGAAAGATGAAAGAATCAGGCATTATTTAAAGAGAAACATGTCAAATTATTATTCTGCAACTATCTGTTTCTCTCTAACTGCTCCTCTAAATTTGGATTTAAAACATCCAACACATGCATCATACAAAATGTTCGGTTTCAAGAAGAGTTGCTGTAGGTATGGTTATAAATATTGTTCCAAGCACTAATAAGAATTTCCTCTCAATTGCCACCAGGTGGCAGAAAAAACCTGAATCGGGGAGAATTGTACAAGGATGGTGGGAAATTACAAACAGCACTTAGTTCCAGAAAACTTATTTCTTTGTAACACATCCTTTACATTCTGATTAGCCAAGGAATTTTTTGTTCCACATGCAATACCTCACAGACATTAATGCTTACAATGTTCTCAGTTTCTTCTGGTCCCAATTTTTTTTGTGTTTCCTCCTTGGAACAATTAGTGGACTCCAGCGTTACCAACGGATGTTCAGGAAACTGAAAGAAAGGAAAAGAAAATCTCAGTTATGAGTTCTTACACATTTCTGCATATATTACATGCCTCTCAATATTTTATTATGAATATCATCCCGTTTGCAATGATTCTCATCTCTCACACACAAGGAAATTTAATGAAACTAATTTTCTGAGCAGCTATTCTAAGTTACATCAATATGGTTTCATATCTATGCTACCTTGCTCAATAATCTTTGTAGACAATCACAGTTCTGTGTCATAAGCAGCATACTTAACTGTATAATAGTATACAGGATAAGTAATACATGGCTCTTTGGCATACTGAATTCACCCATGATGAACTGCATCACTGTTCATTAAATCTTCTGTATCTCCTGTACTAACCTTCCCAGTAACAATTCTATACCCAAATTGGCAAAACAAGTGTTCCAGAAACAGTTTCTTTTATGGCTGGGTTACACTTATTACTGTTCACTTATATATGATACAGTGCGTAATGCCTAAAGAATGTTGCTACAGATCCATGGTGTTGCGGCAATATGGAACAGTAGCTTCCTTAAACAGCCTCACAGGGTTTTCAATGTCCTCTGCTCTATCATTTACATATATAATGAACAGTAAGGACTTTTTAATACTCCCTTTGGGTACGCCCAAAGTAACTTACTGATCTAACTAATTTGCATCCTGAATGTACTCACTGCTATATGCAAAATGCAGTGTGGTACCATGTATTTTGCATTGTGAGGCCTCTTTCTACACTCCTGAAAATTGAAATAAGAACACCGTGAATTCATTGTCCCAGGAAGCGGAAACTTTGTTGACACATTCCTGGGGTCAGATACATCACATGATCACACTGACAGAACCACAGGCACATAGACACAGGCAACAGAGCATGCACAATGTCGGCACTAGTACAGTGTATATCCACCTTTCGCAGCAATGCAGGCTGCTATTCTCCCATGGAGACGATCGTAGAGATGCTGGATGTAGTCCTGTGGAACGGCTTGCCATGCCATTTCCACCTGGCGCCTCAGTTGGACCAGTGTTCGTGCTGGACGTGCAGACCGCGTGAGACAACGCTTCATCCAGTCCCAAACATGCTCAATGGGGGACAGATCCGGAGATCTTGCTGGCCAGGGTAGTTGACTTACACCCTCTAGAGCACGTTGGGTGGCACGGGATACATGCGGACGTGCATTGTCCTGTTGGAACAGCAAGTTCCCTTGCCGGTCTAGGAATGGTAGAACGATGGGTTCGATGACGGTTTGGATGTACCGTGCACTATTCAGTGTCCCCTCGACGATCACCAGTGGTGTACGGCCAGTGTAGGAGATCGCTCCCCACACCATGATGCCGGGTGTTGGCCCTGTGTGCCTCGGTCGTATGCAGTCCTGATTGTGGCACTCACCTGCACGGCGCCAAACACGCATACGACCATCATTGGCACCAAGGCAGAAGCGACTCTCATCGCTGAAGACGACACGTCTCCACTCGTCCCTCCATTCACGCCTGTCGCGACACCACTGGAGGCGGGCTGCACGATGTTGGGGCGTGAGCGGAAGACGGCCTAACGGTGTGCGGGACCGTAGCCCAGCTTCATGGAGACGGTTGCGAATGGTCCTCGCCGATACCCCAGGAGCAACAGTGTCCCTAATTTGCTGGGAAGTGGCGGTGCGGTCCCCTACGGCACTGTGTAGGATCCTACGGTCTTGGCGTGCATCCGTGCGTCACTGCGGTCCGGTCCCAGGTCGACGGGCACGTGCACCTTCCGCCGGCCACTGGCGACAACATCGATGTACTGTGGAGACCTCACGCCCCACGTGTTGAGCAATTCGGCGGTACGTCCACCCGGCCTCCCGCATGCCCACTATACGCCCTCGCTCAAAGTCCGTCAACTGCACATACGGTTCACGTCCACGCTGTCGCGGCATGCTACCAGTGTTAAAGACTGCAATGGAGCTCCGTATGCCACGGCAAACTGGCTGACACTGACGGCGGCGGTGCACAAATGCTGCGCAGCTAGTGCCATTCGACGGCCAACACCACGGTTCCTGGTGTGTCCGCTGTGCCGTGCGTGTGATCATTGCTTGCACAGCCCTCTCGCAGTGTCCGGAGCAAGTATGGTGGGTCTGACACACCGGTGTCAATGTGTTCTTTTTTCCATTTCCAGGAGTGTATGCTGAATACAACTCATTTCATCAATTATGTTCCTGCTTATGGACTGGCACTTCGAGAACTAGGTTAAGTTATTTATAGTATTTACACTATTTACTTTGATCTATCACAATACTATAGTCTCATAGCAAAGTATGCATACAAAGAATTGACAGAAACAATGGAATATATACTGAAACATTATCTGTCAGTAAAATTAAATTTTATAAAATGCGATGACATTTAACTGACAGCAAAATCATTTATTGTACACTGAGATGGTACCTGTTGACTTTAGAGTAGGTAATGAAGAATGGAGACAGTCCAGCAGTTGTGCTGAAATCAAATGGGCCCAGTTTTCTAACTAAGTTAAATGAGAAACAAGTGTTTTGAAATAAACAGCTACACTGCTACAACACCAGAGCAATTCTGCACTAAACTGCTGCTTCAACTACTATCACAGTCAAAGGGCTCACAATGAGATGTTGAGTCAGTGAATGGCTTCAATTTTGCCAACATAATCAAAAAAGAAGTTTCTGAAGTAACACAGCAACAATTTCCCTTTTAAATTAAATACTGTAACACTTATTGTACATTGTAACTGAAGATGCTATTTGCCTTAAACTCTCCCCTTTTCTCTCACTCTAATGACAATGCATATAATGTCCAGTGCTTTCACTCTGGTTCCAAAACTACATCACTTACCACTTCTTGGGTGTTGTATTTTCTTGAAAATTTCTTTACTTGTCAATATCACAACTCCCTATTTGTCTCGTTGGTCTCTTGCTTGGTCGTTATAACATATTCCAACCAATTTCAAAAATTGCACCGCTGGATTATCTCTTGAAACTATCTCTACAAACTTTGAACAACTTGGTATCCGTTATATTACTGTGCCTCCAATCTATCAGAATTTGAATATTTTGTGCAATGTGCTTACCACTCTCATATAAAACAGCACTTTAACAACATTTGTTAGCAGTTCTTGAGCCAAGGGATTTTTTTCTTTGTTTCTGTCACCAGAATTGACCAAGAAAGAAGCATTTGGAAAATACTGACAAGAAAAAGGGACACAATGATAGGGCATGTTAATACACCGGGAAATAATTTCCACAGTACTAGAAGGAGCTGCAGGGGGAGAGGGAGACTGGGTTACATACAACAAATAATTGATGCTGCACAATTCTAGACTTCTGTATGTGTTATGGTCATGGTTATCATCATCAGTCCAAAGACTGGTTTGAGGCAGCTCTCCACCCTACTCTATACTGTGACAGTCTCTATCCTTTCGTAACTATTAAAACCCCCATAATTGACACTGCTTCCTGTAATCATGCATTACTGTGTATTTACAATTTTTAACTCCCAAACCTCCATTCATTACCAAACTGACTATTCCTTGATGGCACAAGCTGTGTCCTGTCAACATACTTTTTCTTTTAGATAAGCTATGCCATACATTTCTTTCCTTTCGAATTCAATTCTGTACCTCTTCAGTGGGTACCTGATCTACCCGCCTTATCCGCAACATTTCAAAAGCTTGTCTTCCCCTCTTTTCTGTGCTGTTTAACATCCACATTTCATTTCTGTACAAGGCTGCAGCACAAAAGTTACTTTCAGAAGGTATATCATAACACTTGAAATTTTATTAGAAATTTACATACACTCCTTATGAAAAGCTTTTCTTGCTATTGCTGGTCTCATATCCTCTATACATCAGCCATCAGTTATTTTGCTGCCCAAATAGTAAAACATACTACTACTACTACTACTACTACTACTACTACTACTACTACTACTACTACTACTACTACTACTACTTTATTGCCTTATTTTCTAATATAATTACGTTGGAATCTTTGAATTTAATTGCAACACATTCCAGCAAAACTATTTTACATTTGGTGATGTTCACTGCATAACCCATTTCCAAGATACACAGAATTATGTTCAGTTGATCTCCCAAGTATTTTGCCATTTTTGACAGAAATACATTGCCATTAGCAAATTTCAGTGCTACCTATTTGTTTTCTACAGTATTCCTTTCCCTTGTTTTAGTCAATAGCTGCCTAATTCCCCATTTCAGCAACCTTTGATTTTTTCAGTTTATCTAATTTGCATGTACCAAATTTCCTAAATTTCTTCAGTTTTAATAAGTAGTTCATAAAAATAAATAATAATCAGAATACACAACTGCTCTTGGAAACATTCTGTAGTTTAAAATCTGGGGTCGAAATCAATCAATCAATCAATCAATCAATCAATCAATCTCTCTCTCTCTCTCTCTCTCTCTCTCTCTCTCTCTCTCTCTCTCTCTCTCTCTCTCTCTCTCTCTCTTTCAGCATTATACAATCGGATACATTCTCATGTCTCCAGGTCCCTTTCATGTAAAGAATCGTTTTAGGATTCTTAAACCAAGTGTTAGCAATGATTAAATTCTACTGTATACAAAATTCTATCAGACAGTTTCCCCTTTCATTCTTTCTCCATTCAGTTCTTTTATAGTATTGGAAATTGGTATAAAGTATAAAGTAATATTGCAATGTCTGTAGCATACTGTATTAAATTTATTATGAATGTAGTAAATATGTATAATACACGCACTATTATGATGGAATTACATAGCTTCTTTCTTAACGTAGCAAAATAAGGCATTTGCATTTCCTGGATGAAAGATGGTATAAAGGCACTCACTGTCCTGTTATGTTGTGTTATTGGATTGTTGGTTCCTTTGTTGAAAATTCTCTTCAGCGTTGATTTTGTTGCAATTTGTAGTTCTTGCAGTGAAATTTATTGCACTTTTCAGCTCACATACAAACTGAAATTGCCTTCAACTGTGGCAAAAACACTCTGCAAGTATTCCCCCAAGGGTTTTCCATGGGGTTCATATCCTGGCTGTGTGCATACCAGAGCAAAACATCCATATCTGTATCTTCAAACCACTCTTTGCGTGTAGCAGAAACATGCATAGATGCATTAACTTGTTGACATTCATTGCCTAGGTTCTGATACATTCTAATCAATTCTGGCTCTAGCATCTGAGTGTAGTGTAAGTCTCAAGAGTCCATTCTTGTGTTTAGCCAAGCAACACTTCTGCCACCAAAATTTATGTTCAATCTTACTTGCTGCACAGCCCTCACATCACGCCAATAATACTGAAGTCTAACTGGAAATCTAAATTAAATTTCTTCTAATCACTGAAAATCTCTGTATCCCAATATGAAGTCCACATATGTTCTTCAGTGAACAACTCCAGTATAGCTTATTTATGTTCGAGTGTTAGAGCAGGTTTCTGCAGTCGTTCCTTGAATGCAAGATGTTTGGAACTTGAAAAAATTTCTTGTACACATCTGGCAGTTACTGACAACTGTAAATCAGGAACAAGTTGAGAAGAATAACAGTTTGTAGCCTCTGATTTGCACAAAAGGAACCCTTTCTGTGACTCAGATAATTTTCTACTTTTCTCATATTTTCCTTTCATCCATATCATGCACCCAATCTAACAAAATTATCAATCACTGTAATTGAATGGTTCAACCTCTTAGTGATATGATGGTCAGAGAATTCCGTTACCTTGTACACATTGATCTTTTTCTTTTTCATCCCATGCTGTTTCCCATATGACAGTGTCACAATCATGGTTTATGTACACAACTCACACTGCCATTAATAGTGTGTCTCTTATTTGTTGTAAAGGCATATATGTACACAGTAATACCAGGCAGAGCCTGCTCCTCTATATTGAGTTATACCATCTACCACCTGAAACATTGATGTCTTGTTATATACTGTATTACATCAACTGCACTACCATTTGACTGTGTTTGTTGTCATACTGGCTCTCAGACTATTGCATATACACTGTACACAATTATTCCAGCTAACAATGTCAATTTTTCCAACATATATTCATGCTTTTATACTGATTTCCATTACTGTACTATTTTCCTGTTCCTAAAATCAAATTCCAGCCCCATCTCAAATTTTTATCTCCCTCAACAATGTGAATAATTTCTTTTATCTCATTATACATTTTTTTTCAATTGCTTTATCATCTGTGGATCTAGGAAGCACATATATTTGCACTACTGTGGTAAGTCTTGGCTTTGTGACTATCTGGATTAAATTATGGAATTCAGTACACTGTTTACAGTAGATCAAATGTGATATTTTGTATTCAGTATTACATCTACTGCATTTGTGTTTCTGTTCATAAAGCTCTATTCACCTGAACATAAAACCTGTTCTTCCTGCTACCACACTTTAAGATATGTACTTCTGCCTGTAAGTGCACTTACCAATCTACCCAATGGAGGGATCAGACATACCATCTTCTGACTTGCAGGATGCCAAGTTTGATTTATCTGATCACGACATCACTGTCCTTACTATCCTCCTATCACCATTCTAGATATCTGAATGTTGGTCATGGAATAGTTCACCAACGATAATGCTGCCATAATTAAATCATACGGTAGATATGTGTATCTGCAGGAAATAGAATGGCTGTAGTTTTCCTTCACACCATTCACAGCAATAACACAGCACAGGCCTGTTGACTAATAAGGCCATCTAACAATCTTTCAGCATGTTCCCTCTGCAGCTTCTGGAGAGGCAGCTGTCCCACTTTAGGAACCATATTTTAGTCTGCTCTCTTTACAGTTAACCTTCCTCCCCCATGCAACATGTTTGTGCCAACAGTACAGGTACACACAGATACACAAACGAGTCACGCCACTGCAGCCTTTCCTAATATACAAGGGCAAGATAAAAAGTCTCTGAATTTTGTATATGAAAACTCTTACACCTTTTTAAATAAAACAAATGTTATTAAGATTCTATAGTTTTATCTTCCATGTCTACATATTTATTTCTAAACACTGTCACCCTGGCGATAAAGACATTTCTCCCCGTGAGAGACCAGTTTGTTGGTACCGTCACTGTTTGACTTTGTTGATGAAGCCACAACATAACCTCTGCTTGTACCACATCACTATCAAAGTGAAGTGTTCAAAGGTGTCCTTCACATTTTAGAGACAGATGGAAATCAGATGGGACCAAGTTGGGACTGTATAGAGGATGATCAATGATAGTGTACCCAAGGTGTTAGATTGTTGCAGATGCTGCAGGGCTCGTGTGTGGTCTGGCATTATAATGCTGAAGGAGAAAATGCCCCATCTGTGGACAAACTCCTTAAATTTGAAACTCAATTACAGCATGCTGAGATTCAGCAGCCTGTAGTGGCAGAGAGATGCAAATATATAGACTTTAAGAACAAAGATGTAGAATGTTGTTCCATAAAAACACGGGAGAACTGCCGGATTTCAGTAACGTTCTGCCACGATATTTCGGCGCAGAGTCTTCTGGCCATCTTCAGGTGAATGCCACTGTAGTAGTACTGACGAGTACGTGCTGAGCTCCGCTATTTAAAGCCTTCTGAGATGACATTACACATACGCTGCTCAGCGTGCGCGTTCATAACGGCTCCGTGCGCTGCGCCTCGCGCCCTCCACTGTGAAAGCCTGGCGTATCGGTATCAGCTCGATTTCCATCTTTATGCAGATAACTACGTCGACTACAAAGTTTCTCTATAACAGGATTCCAAGCAGAGTTTAGCTGATAACCGCTATCTCGATTGATGAGAGTCTCATTGTCAGACAATCTTATTTTCACAGATTCATTGATAATCGACCTCCAAAAGTTTGATGTATGGGCCAAAATTTTTGTGTCGTCGTAATTCATGGAATGGTCTGTGGAAATACAATGTTTGGCGATTACGGACTTGGTGGGTTGCAATCGCCGAACATTGTATTTCCACAGACCATTCCATGAATTACGACGACACAAAAATTTTGGCCCATACATCAAACTTTTGGAGCTCGATTATCAATGAATCTGTGAAAATAAGATTGTCTGACAATGAGACTCTCATCAATCGAGATAGCAGTTATCAGCTAAACTCTGCTTGGAATCCTGTTATAGGGAAACTTCGTAGTCAACGTAGTTATCTGCATAAAGATGGAAATCGACCTGATACCGATATGCCAGGCTTTCACAGTGGAGGGCGCGAGGCGCAGCGCATGGAGCTGTTATGAACACGCATGCTGAGCAGTGCACGCTGAGCAGCGCATGCGCAATGTCACCTCAGAAAGCTCTAAATAGCGGGGCTCAGCACGTACTCGCCAGTACTACTACAGTGGCATTCACCTGAAGATGGCCGAAAGACTCTGCGCCGAAATATCGTGACAGAACGTTACTGATATGCGGCAGTTCTCCCATGTTTTTATGGAACAATCAGTACACCGGGAAAGCTTTAAACATCATGTAGAATGTTTCTTTTATTTAAAGAGCTTTAAGAGTATTCACATAAAAAATTTGGAGGCATCACTTTTCAGCACACCTTAGTGTGCTGTGACATATTTCTTGAAAAATACGGTAATTACAGGGAGTTGCATTGAAGGAAGGTTTAATAAAGTTTTTTTGAAAGACATCATGTTTATGCCAGTGGTTGTTAAACTTTTTATTTCCACTATTGCAATGTCGGCCTTAGGCCATTATCAAATGCAAATGGTTTGGCTTTAAGTCATGTCAACTTTATACAGGCTGACACATTTATTAAGTAGTGCGAGCACATATGTTCATTCCCCCATCACTAGTAACTTTTGCACTAAACCACAGCAGCGAACTACTGTGGTTTAGTGCAAAAGTTGCTAGTGATGGGGGAATGAACATGTGTATGTACAGACTGTGCTGTTTTACAATATATCAACATGTGTGCTCGCACTACTTAGCAGCATTACGAATGTATATAACAGCAAATAACAATGACATATAAATGTGTCAGCCTGTATAAAGTTGACTTGGTTTAAAGCCAAAACACCTGCACTTGATAATGGCGCAAGGCCAAAATTGCAATAGTGGAAACAAAAAGTTTACCCGTCACTGGCGTAAACATGATGTCTTTCCAAAAATTTCACATGGCTGTGAATCCCAGTTATGAGAAGTTTAATATAGTTCTTGTTACATGGTTCTAATTTGGTATGTCATAAATGTTCTGTTTGGCTCTTGTCATGAATTTTATAAAATCATTCAATAAATGGCAAGTTTTATTCTGGCGTCATTCTACTACTGTCCTTCACCAGAAGAAAATATGCGAGTTTTCAGAAATTTTCCAAGAAGTCCCATGCTGCAAAACTGTGGCTTGGAGAACAACCAACTCTATTGGCTTCAAATAGAACCTCACTATACAGAACATCCCTCAGCAGGCTGGTTTCCAGTAGCCAACATGCAGTACTGGGGGAGGCAGGGGACATTCCATCACACATCTGCAAATCCATGAAAGGAAATCATCCAGCTGCAACCAGCAGAAATGGAGACCATGTTAGCAAGGATGAAGATACAGAAATTTATAAATGTGACCCAGTCGAAAGTATTTGTAGCTATGATACGTGTTTAAATACTTTGACTTATTCCAAATGTCAGAAGGTTATCCTTCCTGATGGGACCTATGTTACCGGTTGAATGAGTGATGATGAAAGAACTGTGCAAATGTGCTGAAGGCAGAAAATGCCACTCCAAACACAGGATGAAATGTAACAAAAGGTAAAGCTTTATGTGCTTATCACTCTTACAAAAATATATACTTTCAGATGAGTCTTCGCTTGTGGAGGGAAGGGTAACATTAAATGGACAAGGGCCACAGATAAACTGACTCACAGATTTTTGTGAAGACACACTGTTTTGATGAAATAAATCACTATTAATTCATGATTATTCACCTTGGTATGTAGAACAATATCAGTCGCATTGCAAGGTTTGGTTTTCTTGAATTATCCTGCAATATGTGATTTTTTTTGTGTCACCACTCTCTCTTTACATACCTTTCTCAGGTATGGGGTATATTTCATACAAGTGCAGAACCACTGTAAACACACGAACACTAGCGCAAAACTCTTTAGTACACACGACTTCCACATACGTTTAACTTTTCTGTCCCTGTGGTTACATGGTGCTTACATAGGCACAGAAAATAGCTCTAATATATGATCTGCTCCATCATATCGAATTTGTGAATATACCTTTTTTTTCAGTTCCATTCGTTCTGATGAAATACAGGGTGATTCATGAAAATATGCAAATATATTAATATGTTATTCTACAAGTAAAACTAAAGAAACAAATTAATGCAAACATAGGTCTGCAAATGTTTAGTTACAGAGTTATGGCTAATAAAAGATTTTGCTGAAATGTAGCAACTTTGTTAATATGAAGCCATCGAAAAACAGTACGAGGTTAAAAACATCCAAAAAAGCAAAGAAGTAATTTCATAAAATTTTTAATTTATTATTTACTTGGCCCCATTCGTTTTTTTTAATTCCATACAATTATACAATGTTTGCAACAGAAGTTAAAGAGAATTTAAGTTTGGAAAAATGGCAGTAATAACATTAACTGAAACTGCATGAATGTGTCAGATAATCTGCTTTTATTAATACCATAGCACATGTGAATTCATGTTAAACCGGAAAAAACAAAGCTCAGTGATAAGGAAGTTGTACAGTGTTCATACAGTTTCACAATACATTCACAATAAATGTTCAAAAATTTCTCCAAGTTCAATGCATTTAGCTGCACATGTATGAATAGATTTTGTTGCTCGTTTCTGTTTCACAGGGTTGTTCTTAATTTTGCCTAATGCATTCATAATTCAAGCAAGTAATGCCTCTTTCATCCATCCCCATACACAAAAATCCATTGGTGTCAAATGGGATTATCTCGGTGGCCACATACATGTAGCACCAAGACCAGTCCATTTCTGAGGGAAAATGTTCATTTAAATGTGTAGTAACAGCACTGGTGAAATTTAGAGGTGCACCACCATGTTGAAAACACATTTGCAATGGCGTAGCAAGTGGGACATCTTTGAGGAAGTGGGGCATTTTTTTTTTTAAGAATTTTAAGTACGTGTCGCCTGTTAGATGTCCTGGGAAAATGAATGGTCCAATAAAGTGTGTGTTGATTATACCCTACCACACATTTATGCTAAATTGCTGCTGCAAATTGCATTGCACTGTAGTAAATGGTTTTGCTTCAGATCATACGTGTTTGTTATGAAAATTGTTTATACCATCTCGAGTAAAGTGTGCCTCAACAGTAAATAAAATGTATTTGTGTAACAGTTGATAAGTATTTAACCAGTTGCACAACTCCAAGCAAATAGCAGGATCTCCCAGATGTAAATGATGCACTTTTTGTTTATGGTAAGGATACAGATTATTTACTTCAGGGTACGCCATACTTTAGGTTGTGAAATGCCTAATCGCTGAGAGGTGTGTCGGGTACTGGTACCCAGGCTATGTTGAACAGCATCCATAACATCCTCATCATCGTCTTCATGTATCGAGAGCTCGCATTGATAATAAACGCTAGGTAGAGAACTTGTCTCCCATAAATTTTGAAATCTTCCACTAATGGGTCACACTTTCGGAATTGTTAACTGCAGCCATAGCATTACCATCACATTTGCCATAAATAAACACCATTTCTTGGTCATAAATTTGATAGGCATCCCTATTTCATAAATAATCTACAATCGAGAACACTTACCATGTGGTTTCACTTAAACACGCTTGTTATGTTCTTTCACTGAACAATACAGAGAAATAACTCATTTCATGGTTAGGAAATGACAAACAACTCACTAACGGTTGCCAACAATGACAAATGTTTCTACATTCTTAATGGAAAGTATACAAATTTACTTGTACAATAACCTTTGCTTCTCTGGATATTCTGCAAAACTACTGCAGATACTCATCTGGAACATGTTTTATCAGATTCACCAGACCAATAACAACTAAATAAATGGAAATTGTACTTTACTTTAACCTTGTACAGTTCTGCGATAGCTTCGTATTAACAAAGTAGATAAACTTGCAGACAAAATCTTTTAATAGTCATAACTCCATAACCAAACATTTGCGGACCTATGTTTATATGAACTTTTTCCTTTAGTTTTACTGGTAGAATAACATATTAAAATATTTGCACATCTTTGTGAATCACCCTGTATACTAACCTTACCATCTGGAAACTACTGAATATTTTGTTCTCATTTTGTTCTTGTTTTCAGGACTGCCTGCCTGTAACACGTCTCAGACCTAAAAATTTTGGTTTTAAACTAAATAATAACAGGGATGTGCTATTGCAAGAAAAATTTGAAAGATCACTGAAACACAAATCTTTTTTTCAAAATATCACCTTCCTTACCAATTTACTGGTGGCACAAACCTGTATAAAGCAAAAGACGATAATTTATTGTTTACACCTGCTGAACTACCAATCTTGTGTGTACACTGCTTCATAGTTGGCACGTGAAGTTTGTGCTTGGTTCAGCCACTAGAGGTCGCCTGGCTTGCTAACACGACAGCAGCTGCTTGTGCAACCACCCCTTGATGGAGCTAATGACAATGTAGGCTGGAGCACAAGGCTCTGCCAACAATTTGTGTATTGCTAATTGCATTCTACCTTGTCTTACATTTGTGTGTGTGTGTGTGTGTGTGTGTGTGTGTGTGTGTGTGTGTGTGTGTGTGTGTGTGTACTGTTTTGTGCAATAACATACTGTGTTCTGGAGTTAGAACACTTTTTTGGTGGCAAGTACAGTACCTGACTCCACATGTTGCACATCAGTCATTGATCCTTTGAGTTTAATTTTCATGGAGGCAGTGCTTCAATCTCTTTGCAAGCAACAGCACTGACAGCTGCTATTTCCAGTTTAACGACTACACTGGCACAACCTGGAGCCCCACCAACAACATACCCGCTGCCACTCACTGTAAACAATGATGCAGCAGAGAACCAGGACATAAACAAAAAATGCCTGTAGCAACATTCCAAGCATTAAAGGTAAAATGCATATACTTGTGCAAGGCCCTTTTTTGTCATGGATTTCACCTCACGTGTATCAGTTGTTGCGTCAGCCCAACCCCTTACAAGAATTTTCCAGCCTTTCTTTCAATCACTTGTGAGTTATTTTCTACTTCCACTGTAAACATACGTTATGGCTGCTCTTGTGGAATTTTACCACTGTGAAAAGCAACCAAAAGAGTCATACAGGGTATGGGAAGCAGAAATACATTGACTTAGCCAACATAATTTTGTGACAAATTTTCATAGGGAATCCTACGGAGATCAAATGCTTCGTGATGCAATACATTTTTCTCCTGATAGGAAAGTTCAAGAGTGAGTTTTACAATGTGAAAATTGTACCGTTTTGGAAGTCATTTGATGTTTGATGGGCTGCAGGCAGTCAGGTGGAAGCCTGATCTGAAATATCAGGAATCTGTCCCTCTCACACTTCCCAGCCTTCAGTCAGTCCACAATGGAACATATGACTCTACTGCAGCAGTCCAGCAGATGTCTATGTTTTACAGGTCATTGTCATTTGTGACAACAGACCGAATCACAACAGTGACAGGCTAATGCTCTACTGCCTTTATGCCCACACTGCTTCATTCAACACGAATGGACTGCATGTCCCAAGAGCTGTAAAACATGTAACAGGTGACATAACAAAGGACACATTGCTTCTGTTCCTAACTCCTTCCCAAATCTGAGTGGGGATGAAATGAACATTGATATGAACAGTTTGTCAGCAGTGACAGTGTTCCAAAGCAAGATATACGAGGTGTGGCTAGAAAAAAACCGGACTAGTACTGGTGAAACAATAAAACGAATGCAATAAGGCTGAAAGTCGCGTCGCCTGTCACGTGACTCTCGCTCCGACTACTGCTCGAGTTTCATCTGCCTCCTGCACTCAGTCTGCCAATGGCGTCTGTTTTAAGTAGTTGACGTTTTGTCTGTGCGTCGGAAAATGTTGAGTGTACAGAAAGAACAGCGTGTTAACATCAAATTTTGTTTCAAACTAGGAAAATCTGCAAGTGAAACGTTTGTAATGTTACAACAAGTGTACGGCGATGATTGTTTATCGTGAACACAAGTGTTTGAGTGGTTTCAACGATTTAAAGATGGCCGCGAAGACACCAGTGATGACACTCGCACTGGCAGACCACTGTGAGCAAAAACTGATGCAAACATTGAAAAAAATCGGTACACTAGTTCGACAAGATCGCCGTTTAACAATCAGAGCAGTGTCTGAGTTAACAGGAGTTGACAAGGATTAACGATTTACTGATTTTTTCAATGTTTGCATCAGTTTTTGCTGACAATGGTCTGCCAGTGAGAGTGTCATCACTGGTGTCTTCGCGGCCATCTTTAAATCGTCTAAACCACTCAAACACTTGTGTTCGCGATAAACAATCATCGCCGTACACTTGTTGTAACATTACAAACGTTTCACTTGCAGATTTTCCTAGTTTGAAACAAAATTTGATGTTAACACGCTGTTCTTTCTGTACACTCAACATTTTCCAACGCACAGACAAAACGTCAACTACTTAAAACAGACGCCACGGGCAGACTGAGTGCAGGAGGCAGATGAAACTCGAGCAGTAGGCGGAGCGAGAGTCACGTGACAGACCACGCAACTTTCAGCCTTATTGCATTTGTTTTATTGTTTCACCAGTACTAGTCTGGTTTTTTTCTAGCCATACCTCGTACACTGACGTGTGCATGCGTGCGCGGGCTGTAGCAACACTGGTGAATTCTCAGACTTATGTGGATTTGGATTCTCCCCCTCTGACACCAGTGTCACAGAGGTTGATGAGTAATACGAAACAACACATTCCCATTGTTGAACAGTTTCTGCACCAGTGACTTCCAAGGCTGTGGTCTTTTCATTAAAATTCTTAGTTGTGGAGAATGTTTAAACTGAAATTCTGCTTGGGTGCTTTTCAATGGTTTTGATTCGCCATCAATGATGAAGTGCATGTGGTTTATGATAAACTTCCATATAAACAGTTAGATACCCTGTGTCAAATTTTCCTCTCTATTTTTCCCAGGACTGGGTGGTGCAACAGAATGTCAGGCTTATATTCTGATGAAACAGTCTCTCTGACATCATTTTTTCTGGGTCCACCTGGTACCAGTAAACTCACAGGATCAAGCAACAGCAGAATTACTGTGTCTTCAATCACTTTATGTTATTCGACCTATTTCTTCCAGTGAATGGTCAGCACTACTAGTGATAATCAAAAGACCTACCAGTAAATAACACCTCTGCAGTGATTTTGAAAATCTATTACTCCACAGTCAATCATTAATACCTATCCTATTCTGCACCCTGATGATCTGTTAACAACATTATTGGGGGGCCATATTTTTCACAGACTGGCTTCAGAGTGGCATATTTAGTGCTGCTGTTCAGTGAGGAATCTAAATGCCTTATAGTTATCAATACCCATTTGAGCTTTATCAATACCAGCATTTTCCTTTTGATGTCGCAAGCACGCCACCTATTTTTCAACACCTTATAGCAACTTATTGCAACAGTTTGAGGCTGCATCAACTATTTAGATGACACTGCAGTGTCCATCACCTCCACAGAGAAACATTTGCAGAAGCTTTGCACTCCATTTTCTGTTTTACAGTCTGCATGGTTAAAGTGCAATTTGGAAAAGACAGCTTTTCAACCATCCATTATTTATTTGGGTTTTGAAGTGTCACATGCTGACATTAAACCATTGCACCAGCATATTGATGCTATTGACCTACTACTACACCCCACATCTATCACAGAATTACAAGCATTTTTAGGCAAAATTGTATATTACCACTAATTCACACCAGACACTATTACTGTGCCACAAGTGCTCAACACATTGTTACATATGGATGTACGTTTTCACTGGTCCCAGCTTGCAACTGGACATTAAAGTAGTTTAAATGTAAGCTGCAGCTGGCCCTTTGTATGGTCACTTTTCAGCTGGACCAGCACACTGCGTTAGCAATGTACGCATCTGAGTTTGGTCTTCGTGCCGTTCTTGCTCTTACGTGTGGGAATGGATCTGAACACCCTATTGCACGTACCTCTTAAACCCTTCAGTTCAATGCAGTAGGGTCAGTAGTGTTATTCTCTGAAAGAGAAAAAGGCTTTGGTGTTGCGCATGTTTTATAAAAAAATTATGTTTTTCTACACAAGTCTACATTTCACCTGATCACAGACCACAAACCGCTGGTCTTTCTTTTTAACACTTTGGTGTCCTTGCCGAACAAGGGCATAAAGCACTTACAGCAGTGAACTCTTTTCCTGTCATGATATGAGATATATTTTTGGCTTATAGTGCAACATGCAAATGTCTTTTCGCACTTGCCAACTGGCCAGGATCCAGAGTTTGACAAAGGAGAACTGTTTTCATTTAGACGCGGAAGCTCAAAATGTTGATGCTTTTCCTGTTACTAGCACTGAAATTGTGGTTGAGGTATTTGCAGATCTTGTTTTAATTAAAATTGTTTCTTTTGTGCAACACAGCTGGCTGGATAAACCTCTGGATCATGCTTCCAATCCTTTGAGAAATTATTTTACATTATGAAGTCTTTCTGTTTGGAATGGATGGCTGCTGTTAGCTACAAAGGACACTGCTCCCCAGGTTACAGTCCCGTCTGCCCTTCAGAGTAAGGTTACGTGTTTGTTACATATGTTGCACTGGGGTGTGTCACATACAAAAGCATTAGCATACATGCATTTTTTGGGTAGGCACTGATGGAGAAATAGTGCTAGTTCTGGCAGATTGCAAACAGTGAGCCACCCATTAAGTGATTCCCTGTGATTCTCTGACACCACAGCCAGATACATCAGCCTTGGGAACAAATTCATGTAGATTTCGTGGAACCTGTTTTGAATCTCTTTTGGCTTCTTGTATTTCATGCTTATTGGAAGTTTCTGTATACTTATGTGGTGGCCGCTATTTCAGCTTTGTGAAAAATTTTTTGCAATGGAAGGTTTTCTGTATACATTAGTTAAAGACAACAGCTCCCAGTTCATATCTTAGGAATTTGAAGATTCTCGTAAAGAAAGAGGCGTTCACCATGTCATGGCTCCTCTTTTCCACCTTCAGTCGAACAGGGAAGCTGAATGACTGGCATGAACATTTAAAGACTCCGATGAGAAATGTGTTTCGTTTGTGTCAGCGGAAGTAGCTTTTGACTGGTTCCTCAGTTCTTATAGGTTCACCCCTGTTGGCAATAGGAGCCCGGCAGACTTGTTCCATGAACATCGGCCATGGACTTCACTATATCTGCCCTGCCCGACACATGGCCATCCGCCAGCACAGTGCAGTACCAGTGGCCAATGCCTCTGCGACATCCGCATGGCTGAGGGGAGGGCAATGTGACACATTGACCAGCTATTACCTCCCAGGGGTGGCTGCAGGCTAGTTGTGCCTCCGTCTCCCCTGTGTCGTCTGTCTGCCCAGCGGTCTAATACATCGCGGCCATTACCCTTACCTTCTCTGTCGCCACTGCCAATGTTTTCACAACTATCTCCTCTGCTGTGGATGCCCCCTTCAACTGCCACGGACCATGGTGGGGGCCCATGTCCCACACTGTTGCAGCCGATACCAGTGCTGCCACCTCCATCACAACCAGTGCCACATGTTCCTTCACTATTAACACAACCTCCTTCCCTATTGTTGAAATCAGACATGTAAATGGAAGCTGCACCAGTGCTGCCTGTCCTACCATATGGCCTTAGACAAGAGGGCATGTACTGCACCTGTCCGCACTCATGCCACTTACAACCCTACGCATGGTGGCAGTAGATCACATGACTCAACAACCTACATTGCCCACAGAAGAAATGAACATGAGCATAGTGCTCACCTCCATGCAATGGAAGAGGAGTGCTTTAACTACCAGTTTAATGTGTACATCACTTCATAGTTTGCGCATAAAGTTTGTGCTTGATTTGGCCACTAGAGGCCACTTGGTATGGTAATACAACAGCAACTGTGTGCACATTCTGGCAGCTGCACCCCCCATGGAACTAATGACTATATAGGCTGTAGTGCAAGGCTCCACCAACCACTTGTGTACTGCTAATTTTATAGTACCTCATCTTCCATGTGTGTGTACTGTTCGAGCAATAAAGTACAATTTCCTTGGGTTATAACAAAACAGAACGCAGATTAAGCTTATGTGACATCTCTGTGTGATTTTAATGTATATCTTAACTCATTCCACCTCCTAGAATGTCCTCTTCCTTGATGGTATCTACACATAACAATGAACATATCAACAAATCAATGTATCAAGACACCTAGAGTGGTTGATATTTCTTAAGAAGTACTAAGTTCTTTGCAAGAAAGGACTATGATAAAACTGATGAAACTGGTATGCAGGATAAATATAACACCTTATACACCCTCAGACCTCATGGCCAATATAATAATCCAAATTCCAAAGAATTCCGGTATGGAATGGTGTGAGTATTTCTGAACAATCAGTTTACTGAGTTGTGGTTGTGGAACATCAACTCAAATTATTTACAGAAGGATGGAATGACTTCTAAAAGTCAGTCTGCGGGGAGATCACATTGGATTTTCCAGAAAATTAGGAATACAGGAAGCAGTATTGATTTTGAGGTTTTGTTTTAGGAACCACATTGAAGAACAGCCAACCAATATTTATAGCACATGAAAATAAATGGAAAAGCTTTTGAGAATATTAACTGGCACATGCTCTTCGGTATTCTAAAATTATCCAAGATACATTGAAGGGAGTGAAAGCGTGTCTACAACTATACGGAAATTAACTGTAGTTCTAAGAGCTGAAGAAGAACCAAAAGGGAAACTGTGTTGGTTAACAATGTGAGATATTGTTGTAACTTGTCCCCATACTATTCTCTCTGGAAATTGAACAAGTAGAAATGAAACTGAAGAACAATTTTGACAGGGAATTAAGAGACAAGGAGGACCTTAAAGGTTTGCTGATGTTACCATAATTGTCAGAGATGGAAAAGAATGTGGAAGATCAGCTGAACAGTATGCCACAAAAAGAGTAATATGAAAAATATCCATGAAAGTTAAACAAGGATAGTCAAAATAAGTAAGCTGAGGGTGAGGAAATTAGATTACAAAATGGGACAATAAAAGGAGTAGACAAGTTTTGCCATTTGGTTAGTGAAGTAACTGATGATGGCCAAAGTACAGAGAATATAAAATGGCAATTGGCTATAGCACAAGAAAGTTTTCTGAAAAACAATTTTGTTAACATTAAATATAACTTTAATGTGTTAAGAAGTCCCTTCTAAAGGCATTTGTCTGGAGTGTTAACTTTTACAGAACTGATAAGTGGTCGAAAAGCAGCTCAAGGAAAATAGAGAACAAGAATCTATTGAAATGTGCGTTTACAGAAGAATGCTGAAGGATAGTTGGTAATACTCCATAAATAATAAAGAGGAATTGAATGTAATGAGGAACACAAGAAATTTACAGCAAAACTTGACAAAGGACAAGGAAAGATTGATGGGATACAGTATGAGGCACAAAGGCATAATTACTCTGTGAGGCAAGGGAGGGGAGGGAGGGAGGGAGGGAGGGATAAGAAAATGTAGAGGAAACCAAATACCTGTTTGTGATAACAGGTGAAAGTCAACAAAGGCTGTAGTAGTCATTCTGAGGTGAAAAAACTTGTACAGTTTAGAATAGTGTGGCATTAAACCAGCCTTTGAACTGAGAAGTACAACAATAATACTCAAATAAATAAATTGGAATGCTGTCCCATAAAATATTCTCTGCTTTGGTTTGTTTACTGTCAATGTAAAGTTACTCAAAATTCACAAAAGGTCACAAGTAGTCTCCTCTTTCATTTTCAGAGCTATGAAATAATTGAATTAAAGTATGTCCACATTTCTTGTGAAGATTATACGTATGTATAATTTTGTAAGACAGCAACTAGACAGTGAATAATATGGTATTGGATGACCTGCAATTAAACATTTATGGAACACTTTATGAGTAGGCAAATCGGAATTGGATATAGTATACTGTACCATAAATAATTAGTTAATTATTGTAAAGCTTTGTGCAAGATAGATGTCATGTTTGGTGATCTTTGCTGAATACACACATCTAGCCTGGTGTTAACTTCCTCCCATTTCTTATCCTTAATATGTTTGTTATTCAGAGTTACACAAGTGCCTCCAATAGCTGTGCTATCATGATGGATTATCCAAACGCACAATCTTAAATGGTTTGAAAGGATATTGTTACAGCTCCACTGACACTGGCGACGCTGACTTGATAAGCCAACAGTTATTAGAAGAGGATTGACCACACAATTTTCAAACTAATAAAATACAAGACTCCACTAGTCCTAAAGGTATGACAGTGTCATGGCATGCCCTGCGACTACCACCATTCTGGCCTGATAATCTGCCACTATGGTTTGTGCAGGTTGGAGCTGGGTTTCATAATTCGGGAATATCCACAGATTCTACCAAGTCTGCTAGTGGTTAGTGAGCTCTACCATCACTATGTTGCCCAATTTAAGGTTGTAATCACATCAGCTCTTGCATAAAATTAATGTAGCAAATGGCCAACAGGGTTGGATTGCAAAGTGTCTGCAGAAAAACAGAGCATGTGTGCCAAATGTTAATGCAAGAAGAAATTGAAGTTGGGAAGCTGTCACCATACCTTAGGCACATATATAGTAAAGTTGACGTGGGAACAGTACCCGACTCATTACTCTGTATGCTTTGGAACAGGTGCTTTCTGGCTCAGGTTAAAGCCATAGTATCATCTCAGGCACAACCATTCTTGGACACTGTTGCAGATCTTGCTGACGAAACTCAGGATGCAGTAGCACCACCATCAATCAGCACTGTAGTGCCATGCAATGGTGTCTGAATATCAGCAATAACATAGGCAGATTAGGATCACCCTTTAGACAAATTGGATGCCCTGGCTAAACTAATAATGGACTGCCAGTTTCACGAAATCTTAGAGAGTCATCTTCTGGTCATTTTGCAAAGGCAAAGGCAAAGGCAAAGTTTAGCCTAAAGCTCATGGAAAGCGTTACTCCCCTTATAACCAAAAAATATGGCGTGGCACCTGCAGTGTAGTTACAGTGCCCTGAATGCAAGAAAAATTCCAGACTCATATCCAGTTCCCTTACCAACCCTTTGACTGTTATGGATGAGTTAACGTGTCATGCTCCACTGCTCCACAAGTGCTGAAGATGTGTTTAAACACAGCCCCTGGATTTTCCGCAAGCATTATTGATGTGTTTACATGTCCCATATCACCAACCTTCTCACTGCTACAGATGAGCTATGTCAATATTTCAGTGAACACATAGTTTCAAATATTTTGAACAATTATTGAAATATGACAATTGTGAATACCAAAATTCACAATGCTGGATATAAAACCCAATACCTCAAGAACAAAATGCTCTAAATTTTAAATTACATTTCAGTACTTATCCACATTTCATACACAGCATTGTATGGGCTAAAATCAACTGCACACAAAGCTTACACAATGTGTTTATGTTTCTACAAACACTAGAATTTAATGCAATTGTTTACTTAATTTGATGCAACACAGGAACTATGATGAATACCGAAAATAAATTCAGCACTTTATAGAGTGAAGACATCCAACTGTAAGATCTGAAAACAAAATCAAATTTTTTCACCTAATAGTTTTCTTAAAATCATATGATGAGCATTTCGTAGTGGCTGGAGCGCCATCTCCCAGCACACAGCTAATAGCATCATGCGAACAGTACAGCCACAACAAAGCAACACTCACCACAGAATGTGGAGAGCACATCTCGAGCAGTTAAAAGGTTATGTGACTACAATTGAATTCTCAGTGATGCTACTGTGTTCAGTGTACTGGACTGTGCAAAGACTTATGCAAATTCATGTGGTGAACAGATATTCCGAAGACTTCTGTAATAATGCCATTTGGCTTATACAAAAATGTTAGCACAGTACAATAGCCCGTTATGTGCATGTGCCCACTGGGGAATTTGCATATAGGCGGGGATGCTGGCCTTTGCCTTGATTTCAAATTGGGTTACTCACTTTAGCTGTCTGCTGGACATTAGCACAGACCAAGGCCAAAAAGTCAGGCCAGAGTTCTTTAACCAGCTAAGAAAATTCTGCCCTGCTCTCCATTACCAGAGGACATTTACCACCCAACAAGCTACATCATGGTAAAACAATGGCTTAATTCTATAAAGGCTGCATACATGTGTGGCACAACCAGCTGGAGAATTGAGTTATCTATGATCTTATTGGCCTTTCAAAACATTCATTGTCAGAAGAGCTCTAATATTGTGAAACATTTCAACTGCTCAGTGGATTCATCAATCCAAGGTCTGTACCATCATACTTCATTCGCTGCCTGAGGAACCATGCTGTATGCATTCACTCACATCAAGCCTCAAGATGTTTAATGGCGCCTACCTTTTTGCATATCACAACCTGCCCACATGCACACATTATGTTGTACACTATCTCCACAAACTCTGTACACGGGCCCACATTGGGTTATCAAAAGAGAAGCATGAACCATAAATACAGGGTGTTTAAAATAGAATATACAGATTCTAAAGTAATGTAGCTTTTATTACACACAACTTACAATTATAAATCAGCAAATGAAAGAGCAACTCAGTTTTGTCTGTGTAGCTGTGCACAAAGAGAATACTACGGAATGACCAATAGTAACTGATGAACGTGCCGAACAAGTGAGTCTTTCACGTGTAGCCCACTAAATCAGTTAAGAGAGCTATTTGTGAACAAGCTGTTCCAGTGATGTCTGTTTGTTTGCAGTTGTAAGAAGCTCTAAAGACTACATCCTATGGTTTACTTGACAATTTTGTAGATGAAAAGTTTCTGTATGGAGCGTATTTTCAATCATGTGGTCTTCAGTGATGAATCAACATTACACCTATGTGGACAGTTGCAATGAGACTCCATTCAATTGAATTTTTTTGCTCCATACCCCAGCAGAAAGTTTATGGCCTTGCTTTCTCACTGAAGCAACTGTAATTCGTGCTTCTCATCTTGTTGTACTAGAACAGCAGCTCTTCCTTCAACCGGAAAAAGCTGAACCACAGAAGGTAATTTAGCAGCAATATTATGTGCCGCCTAACTGGTATAACTCAATATGCAATTATGCAATTGATTATACCACATTGTCTCTGACCAATGGATTGGTCATAAGGAGCTGGGTGACAAGAGCTTGGTTTGCATTAGCTCCATGTTCCCACACAGTTTGATGCCATGCAGTTTTTAACTTTGGGGTTCACAAAGGATCATGTATCGGTGCCTCCCCTACCAGCTGATAAACTTGACTTCATCAACAGCAATATTGCAACAATTATTCCATGCACATTGAACAAGGTTTGGGAAGAACTCATCTATTAACTTTATGTGTGACAAATGATGCTCGCATTGAACATTTGCACAAAAAAAAAAAAAAAAAAAAAACGTTTGACTTGCTCTTTCATTTTACTATTATCAGGGTGTATACATGGACAAGGAAAAAAATCCCAGATTTTTCCCGGATTTCCCAGTTAAAAATACAGTTTTTCCCGGGTGAAGAAACACTTTTTCCGTGTTATGTGACAGTATACTCTTCCTTGCCACTGTAAAACTCATCAGTCCTTTGATTGTTTATGGTTTCATATACCGACGTAGAATCTCCTGGCACTTTAGAAAACGAAACTTGGGGGGGGGGGGGGGAGGGTGTTGAAGAAAATAAAAAAAAATGTTTTGAAAGACCTTTGATGTGCAGCAACATGTACGCTGCATATGTTTCGAATTACGAAGGTATAAATTCGGATTGCACCAAACATCTTACTTTCTGAAGCATTGAAATCGAGATTGCGCTGCACTTTTGTAAGCCAGTCATAGGTCACGTCATGTGATCTCACCAGCTGATAACAGCACACGACACTTGATGTAGTTAGCCGACAGCAACATCACACTTAAGTAGCATGAACACACAAATAAGAAAAGTTAATGGTTTAAATTAATATACATAGCACTCACATATAATATTGGTCTCCAAGATTAATAAGCTGGAAGAGAAGCTAAGTTTGCACACATAATGTTGATCATCTTTGCGCGTATTACATTTTAAGACACATCACGCAAATGTGCCAGTAAAATTTTTAATAATGACCTAAATGTCCGATTTTCTGGGCTTGAAAATCTTCTAAACGGTCCTCCTCAAAGAGTTGATTTTTAAATGAGTCAAAAGCTTTGTGCTTTAAGAAATTCATCGTACATTCCCGCACATAGTTCATCTTGGGTAAAAGGAAATTTGCTCTGAATTTAACACTTTTCATACCACCATTGGCAATATTTTCCCGCGACCTGTTAGAAATAAGTTCGTTTCGGCAGTTGGCAGATAGTGCCAGATAACAGGCGACACCGCGCTTGCGCAGCTACGATGACACAGGAAACCCGATGTTCCTAACGTGTAAAACATTAGAAGATCTTACATTATGTAATGAAAGAAACAAGACATCAGAGGATACTTCAAAAGCATCGGAATTTCGTGCACCATACTAAAATGCATAATTCGGCTTAAAGTGCACATTCATTTGTCCAGATTCGGATGTAAATTTTATGGAGCACCAGTACAGTATTACCTAATGTTCGGTTCTTTAGTATAGCATAATGCCATAAGTGTACTTGAAATACAGTGAACAGATGAAACTAGCCAATAGTGCGAAACTAAACACTTTGTTTCAAATAAATTGACTGCCTCAGCAGAAAAGATTAATAAAAGCCAAATCTCTTTAGCAAATCTTCAAAAATAACTTCATTGTTCTGCGAGGCAATTAATGCTTCACTGTCAAAAAGGTGGAAACAAAATCTGAAACTAATAACATATTTAGCCTTCCGTAATTATGTGAACGTTTTTTTAAATTCATTTGATAGCAGGGATGGCTAGAGGACAAATGTAAGGATATAGAGGCTTGTCTAACTAGGGGTAAGATAGATACTGCCTACAGGAAAATTAAAGAGACCTTTGGAGAGAAGAGAACCACTTGTATGAATATCAAGAGCTCAGATGGCAACCCAGTTCTAAGCAAAGAAAGGAAGGCAGAAAGGTGGAAGGAGTATATAGAGAGTTTATACAAGGGCGATGTACTCGAGGACAATATTATGGAAATGGAAGAGGATGTAGACGAAGACGAAATGGGAGATAAGATACTGCGTGAAGAGTTTGACAGAGCACTGAAAGACCTGAGTCGAAACAAGGCCCCGGGAGTAGACAACATTCCATTAGAACTACTGATGGCCATGGGAGAGCCAGTCATGACAAAACTCTACCATCTGGTGAGCAAGATGTATGAGACAGGCGAAATACCCTCAGACTTCAAGAAGAATATAATAATTCCAATCCCAAAGGAAGCAGGTGTTGACAGATGTGAAAATTACCGAACTATCAGTTTAATAAGTCACAGCTGCAAAATACTAACGCGAATTCTTTACAGACGAATGGAAAAATTGGTAGAAGCGGACCTCGGGGAAGATCAGTTTGGATTCCGTAGAAATGTTGGAACACGTGAGGCAATACTGACCTTACGACTTATCTTAGAAGAAAGATTAAGAAAAGGCAAACCTACGTTTCTAGCATTTGTAGACTTAGAGAAAGCTTTTGACAATGTTAACTGGAATACTCTCTTTCAAATTCTGAAGGTGGCAGGGGTAAAATACAGGGAGCGAAAGGCTATTTACAATTTGTACAGAAACCAGATGGCAGTTATAAGAGTCGAGGGGCATGAAAGGGAAGCAGTGGTTGGGAAGGGAGTGAGACAGGGTTGTAGCCTCTTCCTGATGTTATTCAATCTGTATATTGAACAAGCAGTAAAGGAAACAAAAGAAAAATTCGGAGTAGGTATTAAAATTCATGGAGAAGAAGTAAAAACTTTGAGGTTCGCCAATGACATTGTAATTCTGTCAGAGACAGCAAAGGACTTGGAAGAGCAGTTGAACGGAATGGACAGTGTCTTGAAAGGAGGATATAAGATGAACATCTACAAAAGCAAAACGAGGATAATGGAATGTAGTCAAATTAAATCGGGTGATGCTGAGGGAATTAGATTAGGAAATGAGACACTTAAAGTAGTAAAGCAGTTTAGCTATTTAGGGAGTAAAATAACTGATGATGGTCGAAGTAGAGAGGATATAAAATGTAGACTGGCAATGGCAAGGAAATCCTTTCTGAAGAAGAGAAATTTGTTAAAATCGGGTATAGATTTAATAGCCATGTATGGAAGTGAAACATGGACGATAACTAGTTTGGACAAGAAGAGAATAGAAGCTTTCGAAATGTGGTGCTACAGAAGAATGCTGAAGATTAGATGGGTAGATCACGTAACTAATGAGGAGGTATTGAATAGGATTGGGGAGAAGAGAAGTTTGTGGCACAACTTGACTAGAAGAAGGGATCGGTTGGTAGGGCATGTTTTGAGGCATCAAGGGATCACAAATTTAGCATTGGAGGGCAGTGTGGAGGGTAAAAATCGTAGAGGTAGACCAAGAGATGAATACACTAAGCAGATTCAGAAGGATGTAGGCTGCAGTAGGTACTGGGAGATGAAGTAGATTGCACAGGATAGAGTAGCATGGAGAGCTGCATCAAACCAGTCTCAGGACTGAAGACCACAACAACAACAACATTGATAGCTCCCGGTCACAAAAATCTGTTTTGTTTTTATTTAACGTGGGAGCCATAAACAAAGAGGAAACAATAAAATCACTGAACGTATACACAGGTCACGTCGAGACTACACACCTCCACACCACAACTCAGACTGCTCTATGCATCAGTCCCGGATTTACTGTGTTACCGAACTGGGGCAATATTACATAGTGGCACCTAGCCACACTTCTGTAACCAGAAGCAGGAGAACGTACTACTCATACAAGACGCCGCAACTGCTCAAACGAATCTAATTTAAACAGTTGTCACGTCAGGCTCATGGGAGGAAATATGTTGTTATGAAGCATTGCACATTCTTCCTAAAGCCTTTGACAAACTTTGCTGTTGGCACACACTTATATAAGCACTGTGTTTTGTTTTTGTATGTCACGCATTTCCTTCACAACCTAAAGTTTTATTTTCGTTTTTTCTCGTTCATGTTTTGTTGCTGCAGTATTATTCTGCAGTAGCGGGATACAGTAATATCCTTTGTTAGAGTATTGGTTCTTACCAATCAAAATCACAAAAAACTAGCTGAAAACTAAAACAACAAAAAATTCCCAGAATTCTAAACAATTCCTGGGTTTTTCCAGATTTTCTCCCGGATGAAAAAATTCCCGGGTCTTTCCCAGATCTCCCGGGTCGTATACACCCTGATTATGTATAACGTAAGCTGAAGGTAATTAATGCTTCAGAGCCTTAAAACCAATACATTCATTCTGAAATACCCTGTATTTTACTAAATGGTAAAACAACAAAACAGCTACTATCTCAACATAGTAAAACCAGAGTACTTATTTCCAAAAAAAATGTGACATACACTTGTGCCTCAAAACCAGCCTCAGCTTCAAAACATACACTATCATTCAAAATACACACCAGGTGTTGCGTTCATTTTCTGACAATATTTGGACGATGTTCAACTTATCCTTAAGGGACTGATGTAGCAAATGAGACCATCACCTGTTGTGTTTCGTAACTGTCAGTTAGTTCACAAGACAGGTGCTCTTGATTCAGCATCAACAGTTTTGTTCAGGAAGGTTCCTTAAGCAGGCAATGAAAACTCCTTTATTGAGTAGGTAGACATCTTGCTTAGTGTTAATTTACTACAATTTACAAATCTCAAGATCTTGCTTATCACCAACACATATCTGTAAGTAAATATTTGTTATTCAGAGTTATATGAGTGCCAATAATTTGTGTGCTATCACACCTGAACACATGTATGTAAGTAGCTGGAACGAATATTGCCATAGCAGCTTCGACAAACATTTGTGAATCGTCTAATGGGAAGGAAAATTGAAATTGTAGATAGATTATCTCATGAATAATTAATTATTATAAAGCTTCCTGCAAGATCGGTACTACCTTGGGTGAATACTGAGCACAAGAAATTTGAAGAAAAATTCTTGTTTTGCTTGTTTCAAGCACTGAAAAACAAACAAATTGTGTGTACTGATTTGTTAGTACAGATGAAATGACTGAATGCTGAAAGGCATTATCAGTCTTAAATGATGATGATGATGATGATGATATGAGATGTGTATCTCATGCTTCAAGTCAAAAAACAACAGCAGTCAGAGTCCCACACCAAAAAAGTAAGTCAGTCTCATGTGCTTGAAAAGTTGTGAACACTTTTTTCTGAGATGCAAAACAGATTCTTGTAATGAAGTGATTCACATGGGAAAACTGATAGCAGGCAACAACACATCAGTTTTTTAAGATGAATTGGATGGGAAAAACATTGCCATTTGCACAGACAATAATTCTGCCCATGAAGGTGATTTGGCAATGTAGAAATTAAGAGGTCTGAAGAACATCCAGAAAATTCACTTGACTTTGCATCCCTAACTTGAATTTTTCCTCCATCTGATGAGTGTGTTGCTGGAAAATGTTTTTGGATACAACAAAGGAATCATGGAAGATACAAACTAGTGCTGTATCGACTGTCCTGCATCTCACTTCAGGGATGGATCCCATTCACTGGAAAAATGTTGAATGTCTGACAGATGACAATGACCTAACAGAAGGCAATGTCAAATGTAATTACATTTTAAACCTAGAAACATTTTTTTCACTTCGATTGTGACAAGTTTACATGTTACCCTGACGTATTCTCCCCTGAATGTAGAAAATACATGACAACTAAAACTGACTTATCAGGCACAACTGCTATACTACACACACACACACACACACACACACACACACACACACACACACACACACACACATTGTTGTTGTTATGACCTTCAGTCCTGAGACTGGTTTGATGCAGCTCTCCATGCTACTCTATCCTGCGCAATCTTCTTCATCTCCCAGTACCTACCGCAGCCTACATCCCTCTGAATCTGCTTAGTATATTCATCTCTTCGTCTCCCTCTATGATTTTTACCCTCCACGCTGCCCTCCAATGCTAAATTTGTGATCCCTTGATGCCTCAAAACATGCCCTACCAACCGATCCCTTCTTCTAGTCAAGTTGTGCCACAAACTCCTCTTCTCCCCAATCCTATTCAATACCTGCTCATTATTTATGTGATCTACCCATCTAATCTTCAGCATTCTTCTGTAGCACCACATTTCACAAGCTTCTATTCTCTTCTTGTCCAAACTGTTTATCGTCCATGTTTCACTTCCATACATGGCTACACTCCATACAAATACTTTCAGAAACGACTTCCTGAAACTTAAATCTGTACTCGATGTCAACAAATTTCTCTTCTTCAGAAACGCTTTCCTTGCCATTGCCAGTCTACATTTTATATCCTCTCTACTTCGACCCTCATCAGTTATTTTGCTCCCCAAATAGCAAAACTGCTTTACTACTTTAAGTGTCTCATTTCCTAATCTAACTCTCTCAGCATCACCCGACTTAATTTGACTACATTCCATTATCCTCGTTTTGCTTTTGTTGTTGTTGTTCTTATATTCTCCCTTCAAGACACTGTCCATTCCGTTCAACTGCTCTTCCAAGTCCTTTGCTGTCTCTGACAGAATTACAATGTCATCAGCGAACCTCAAAGTTTTTATTTCTTCTCCATGGATTTTAATACCTACTCCAAATTTTTCTTTTGTTTCCTTTACTGCTTGCTCAATATACAGATTGAATAATATTGGGGTGAGGCTACAACCCTGTCTCACTCCCTTCCCAACCATATTAGTATGTGGAAAATAACAAAGGTGTGCCACATATCCATGCAATTAATGAATGTCAACCATTATGTATACAAGCTCTTCCTTAAAAATCACATGAAGAGAATAACCTAGCCTTGACATAAAAACAATATGGAATATATGGATAGTGCAAATGAGAAAAATTATATTTATTAGATTGTCTTCAGGTGCACTGACAAAAGAACCAAAAGATAAAAATACAAGTTCTCTTTCTACCAGATCTATACAGGGATATAATGGAATCAGTAATCATTGCATTAATGGTCAATTTTTTAAACATCCCTGAATGTGGGTACATTTTGATCTTAGCTTGTAAAATGAACCCAGTTCACAAATTTGCTATCTTGTATAACACTTAACTTGCACTAACTGAACAATGTTTAGTATTAGTTTATGTGAGGTAGGTTGGAAAAAGCACTGAATCAGCATTTGACCTGACTGTTCATCAGACTGCACCTTGTAAAGGGACATCCTCCTGCAACATTACTTTTCGTCAACAGTAGTAGCCGGTATCAGAAATATTTTTTGAATTTTCAACAAGTCAGTATTATATCAGCCATTTTTCTGAAAAATTTCATATAATTTTATACACAATATGTTATATTTCAAGTTAAAACCTATGAAAAGAAATTACTTTATTTTCGTAGTTACACTTGATATGTACTAGCTCTAAATGTACACTTCTATTTGTTTTAAACATTTGAAATTATGAAACATTTGGCACATTTCAATTTTTTATTATTAATTACACAATGTAGTACTGTTTATTATGTTTATTTCTGGATTCATCATAAAATAATATTCTAAACTGACAAATTCATTTGTCAAGAAAAATTGTAAACCCTCGAATAATGTTATTACTGCAGAGCAAAGTGGAAAAAAGTGTGCTTCTAATGTGATCAGAGGTCTTTTTTTAGTTGGGATGAACAATGTTATTTTGGCTTTGCTAATGTGAAAATTCAAAAGACCGTGTGTATAATAAAATAGACACAACAAATCATCGAAAAAACAAAAGTTCTGTACAGACATTCTTCAAATTTATTTGGATCAATTAGACGATGAAAACTTAAAATGTGAAAATTTCAGCTTCAAAATTCAGACCCCTAGGTATGAAGGATTGGAGTCAACTGTGCAAGAAAAGATAGGAAAAAAGTTGGTTGTAAATCTTACCTATCTTGAATCTCATGAAAAAACATCATCATTGTAGACAATAGTGATGACAAAGAAGGGAGGGATAGATTACAAGCCATTAATTGTACATCACAGATAAACTACAAAATTGTTTAAGGTTTTGTGTTTCAACGATGGACGGCATGAGGTGGAAGAAACTTCTCAAATTCTGCAAGACACTTCTCCATGGGGACAAGTATTGATATGGATATCTTTGAAGTAAACATGAATACACACCTCTCAGCACTTATAGCTCTTGAGCACAGAATTTTGACCATTGCAGTACTCATAATTCTAGGAAACAGTAAATTATGTATTAAGGTGGTGGGTATTGTAGATAATAATCTTTATAACCAATATGGTAGTGCATGTATTGTTTCTTAGCAGATAATTAATGGTTATTTGGCACTGGCTCTTAGGCAGAGCTTTCATTCAACTGAACATACTGCAAACTGTGGTGTCAGTCAGAGCTTAAGAAGTTCGCTGAACATGATGCAAACAAGAACTTACGCAACATTCAGTGTGGATGGGTGTTTCAAAACTTTGTAACACAGGGATAAGCAGTTCAAGAGTAAAATCAAAATGGTATTTTCAAAAGTCAACTCACATAATATTCCATCATATGGATGTCTCACCTACTCCTCATTCTGAAATTAGGAAAATCACATATTCTCTCAAAAATACTTCATCTGTACTTGATGGTGTTTTCAGCAAAGTGAAGACTTGTTATGATATGTGTTGTATTTTCTGAAACATGTAATGCATCACAAAGACAGTGTATTTTTCCAGACATATTGAAACACACCATTGTTGAACCACTATGCCAGCAAAGTGTAACAGCGATGTAAGTAGCTACCAAGATCTTTCACTAACATCATTTTTCCAAGTTTCTGAGATGGTGATTCACTCTAGAATAGTATCTCTCCTGTGCAACTTTAATATCAAAACTCCAGTTTGGCTTTCAACTGAGAAAGTCATTGTGCATTCATTCATAGAATTTCACAAGAATTTAACAACAAAATAGCACCAATTTGTATTCTCTGTGACCTATCTAGTGCACCTGACTGTGTGAATCACAACTTAGTTCATGTAATTAATAGGACACCCTACAAATGCATATTGCCTAATCTAATCAACAGACGCAGAAAGTGTACATAATAATCCAACAAATATAAGCACGGGAAATGCTTCCAATTTGAAAGAAATCAATTATGGTGTTCCACAAGGCTCATTGGTTGGCCCACTATTGTGTCTCATACATGTGAATAACAAAATGCCAAATATACAATAAGCAGAATTAGTAATTTTCCAAATGACGTTAAACTTGTAATCACCCAAAATCTATATACAGCAACAGAAGGAGAAGTAGATAAAGTTCTTGCAAGTGTTACTGGATGGTTTTTCTGCTATTGTTCTGACACACACATTAGGAGGCACGAAACCAATAATAAACACAAAGTAGGGAAATAATAACTACACTGGGAACTACAACATTTTGTGTGTCCGTATGGATGAGAGTTTAAATGGAAAAAGTACACTTCTGAAATCCTAAAACAACTCGGTTCAGCTAAATTTGCACTTTGTATCATGGCAAATCTTGGGAAGAGAGAAATCAGTAAGTTAACATTTTGCATATTTCCATTTAATAATGTCATGTGGAATAATGTTCAGGGGCAACTTATCATTAAGAAACAAAGTCTGCACTGATCAAAAACTTGCTATAAGAATATTATTTGCTCCTCACCCAGCACCATTTGCAGACATCTATTAAAGGAGTCAGGCATTTTGACTACTGCTTCACAATACATTTATTCTGTCATGAACTTGGTTGTAAATAATTCTGTCCAGTTCAAAAGGAACATTGATGAACATAAGTGCAGTAACATAATGACATTCATTATTCCACACTGAGGTTGTCTTCAGCACAAAATGGGGATGAACAATGTTGCCACCAAAATTTTGGTTACTTACTCAATGATATAAAATTTCTGTCAGCCAGAAAAATTAAAACTGAAAACTGAAAAATTTTCAGTCTCACTACTATTCTGTTCTACTGGAGGATTTCTGTTTACACAAAAAAGGTTGTGGGTAACAGTTTCTAATTCACATTTGCATTAAAAATAAGAACCTGGTAAATGGTCAGCATTAGTCATACTCACACATAAATGTGTACTTATGACAACTCATTCCACATCATTACAATTACTTGTACAAATGATCCACAGACCAAGAACCTACAAACCAACTTTACTAACTAACTAATTAACCATCAGTCTCCCATCCCAAGATTGGTTTTGCCAGCACAAACATTCGTTGGGTATAGACCTTTCAAAGGTGGTATACCTTTGCCTTTCTCAGACCTTTGATCAGAATTACTTCTCCAGATGTATGGGTGCCTACAGTTTAAAGTGGATTCCAACCCATGGTGAAACTTCACATCTTGCTAATATTAGAGGAAAAATGCATGGAAAACAAGAAAATGGAAACTGGACTGACAAGGGTTGAATGCTAAACTGTTTAGATCCATACTCTTACACAGTTACAGAGGCACTGAAACAACTTAGTTTTCACTTTAGCCAATAAATATGACTGATAACTGACATTGGCATTCTGTAGTTAAATTATTGTCCTTCTGTGGCTACTGACATGCAGTATTAAAGTACAGAGTGGATTTCTGTAAAGGATGATCATTATTCCCTGCCAAATAATTCATAAACATGCTATTCATTGCAAATACGTTTCACATTTCCTTTTTTACTATGACTTTGTGTGTGTATGAAATTCCTGTAAATTTTTCACGTTATTAGAAGTCTTTTCTAGAAAATCTTAGGGTGGCTGTTATTATCTGCAGCTATTATTTACATCACAGATATTCTCCTTAGCCTATCATTAAAAATAAAAATTCTTCCAGCAGCATGAGAATTTTTCAACTTTTAGTCACACAACATGAAGTCTATTGTTTTGCAGTGTCTTTATTATATGATTTGTTGACTACATTTGAAATTAACTCGATCCCTGAGATTCTCCTAGTGAAAGGTGATGCTAGTACATGGCATATTAGTTTGCAGGTAATGTATGTTCAATACAGATTTTAGAGTTCAATGTGACAATTTTTTTCCCATAATCTATGATCAACTGCTTTATAAAATTGGCATTGAGCATTTGAAATAACTGCCTCCCTTCTGTCCAGTGTGTATTGAGTAATAGGCCTCTAAAAGGGCAAGGTGGTTTTATGTATGCTGCCATCACCACAATCCTGCTTGCAGGAGCCTCTACTGAGGATGCTGGGGCCACACACACACACACACACACACACACACACACACACACACACACAAGATTTTAGGAGGGTCTAATGTGTGGAGAAGATATCACTTCTCTCTATTTGTAAATGTAGTATTTGGAGGAAGTACTAGGATGACTGTGGCTATTGTGCCAGGAAATCATGTACACTTTGGAGGCTTTGAATCTACATTGAAGTTCTGGCAGACAATCACCACTAGGTTGTAACTAGGTACAGAGTAACAGAAAACAGCACTTTTAGCATCTTTGTGTGGTTATTTTACAACAAAATGTCATTTACACAAGCTATGCCAACAATTTTAAGATTGTATAACAAATGGCATCTTTGCTAATTATAAAGTGATGGCTAGTTAAAGCAAACTGACAAAACTTATGAGAGGAAAATGAATGTTTTTCATAGTGATAATCAGCACTCAACAGAGAATAGTAAACTATTTGCAATACAAATACTCGCTAAATCTAACTACAATACTAATTTCGAATAGCCTTTGAGGGACTTACTACCTCCATCATCATGTGTACATATTTACTACAGAAATTACAACATTTTTGTGCTTTCCTTCCCTCCTCTTCCCCACCCCACACACATGCGTTTATGTAATCTGCCACATTTAAGGAAAAAATGTATAAATTTATATGGACAAATAATTGTTTCAAATACCAGATGTTGTCACTTCATAAGAAGACATTCCAAAAAGGATTCAAGACAGAGAAGTTAGAAATTATCCCAAGTAAAAATTACTGAATATATTATGTAGAAATTTGCTTTTGACAAAAGGAAAAATTGAACCCGGTTTTCCTGCCTTGGTCACATGCTACAACGAGAATTTGGCAGGGTCCAGAATGCATACTTAGATGGCCGTATTATTCACACAACTAGTCATTAAGGCAGGAATCTAGGCTCCAATCCCAGTCAAGGCAGCAATTTTCATATTTTGATTCGTAAGTATATCATCACAATAACTCATAATTCCTATCTGTAGTGACAAATGCAAGGAACTAATTCTTAAAATATACACACTAAAACTATTGCACAAGCTCACTGATACTACTTCGGCTAATGTTAAGAGAGGACTGCCCCCCCCCCCCCCTAAAGTCTTTGTTGTGGTGACAGTCTGATTTGTAGCTAAGTCTGAGATCTAGGTTATGTTTGAAGGTGACAATTTGGCTGAGAGTTGGCAAAGCTAATGGATGTAAAAGCAGAAAAATCTTGTGGTGGTAATAAGATGACTAGTAGTGAAGCCCCATCTTTATCTCCATGCCATACTGAAAAATACAGGGGAGGAGGTTCAAATTTAACTTTTACCGATACTTCAGTTCATTTAGTGTAAATTATAATGCTCTATTTTGCCTGCTTTCCCTAGTTTTCTGCCAGGGGCCTATAATATTACAATGAGTGTAATCATTACAGGCACTACAGTGAAAGCCTGAACACCAATGGAGAGCTGCATTGCTTACACAGCTCTACAAAATAAAATTTTTTTTTCGTTGCCAGGGAAGTTTGAACGAAAATGGGATATTGTTATGATACTCATTCCGAGTATATTTGTACTTTTTCCAAATTGGCTCTGGTTTTTGAGACATAGGTTATTTGTGGAAATGAGAGTTTCATGTGGATAATATCGACTGCAGGGTCCATATATGGTGTAATGTATTTGCTACCTGTTTTTTAATTAGTGATATTGTACTATCTTTATTAAACAATTGTGCTCAGGGAGTGCATCTGTGTGGTTGAGGATTACATCATGCAAACATCACACTGTCAGCATGTGTTCAGTCCTGTTGTGTGGTGCGTGTGTTGAAGATATTGAGGGTTGTGCAGATTTGAATTCGGCGGTACTCGACATTCATTTGTTGGCCGAGGTAATCCCCGCAACAGCCGATAGGTAGCGTTCAGTATAAACAAGAAAAATGGCGATGGTCGAAAGTCACACACATGTGCAGTGCAGCTTCAAGGAGATAGAACCTTTTCATCGTGACGTAGCAAATAAGAGGTGAGTATTCATTTCACACAAAACAATTAATGATGTTTGTTGGATGTGATTGACATGCAAATACAAGAAAGTTCTGCATAATATGTAGTATTTGTGCAATTTTGTTTTAGGAAAACATGAGTTCTTCACGCCGTCTTTGCGTGAACCATCCACATGAGTTATGCTACATTTGTGGTGAATACGTTCTTCAAAAGAACAGGAAGAATATCACTCCTTTTGTGAAGGAAGCGTATCTGGCATATTTCGGAATTAAACTTGGAGATCAAGACAAGGCGTGGGCACCCCATAAAGTTTGTAAATGCTGTGTGGAGTGCTTACGGCAGTGGACAAAACGAAAAAGGAAAAGCTTAAACTTCGGAGTGCCTATAGTATGGCGAGAGCAGAAGAACCATACAGATGATTGCTATTTTTGCATTGTTAATGTGAAAGGTTTTAATAGGTTCAAAAAATGAAAGTGGGAATATCCCAATTTGGAGTCAGCAAGAAGACCGGTGGTGCACAGCAACGATGTTCCTGTACCAACCTTCACAACATTACCCACGCTAACATCATCAGACGACGATGTGCACGGCGAGGAATGTATAAGTAGTGGTTCGGAATACGAAGGACGTGAGACACAACCCCAGCAGTTCGACCAGAAGGAGCTCAGTGACTTGATACGAGAACTCAATCTTTCAAAGCAAGCATCAAACTCTTAGCATCCAGGCTTAAGGAAAAGAACTGTCTTCATCCAAGTGTTAAAATAACAGCTTACCGGACGAGAGAAGAAAACCTTCTTCCATACTTCAACCAAGAAGAGGTTATAGTGTATTGCAGCAATATACCTGGACTTTTACTTGAATTGGGGCTGCCGGAATATAGACCAGAGGACTGGCGTCTCTTCATAGACAGTTCCACTAGAAGTTTAAAATGTGTTCTCCTACACAATGGCAATCGTTACGCATCTATTCCTATTGCCCACTCAACAAAACTTTGTGAAGCATATGCTAACATCAAGATGGTTCTGCAGAAAATTCAGTATATGCAGCACCAGTGGTTGATTTGTGTTGATTTGAAAATGGTGAACTTCTTGCTTGGACAACAAAGTGGATACACAAAGCACCCAAGTTTTATCTGCATGTGGGATAGTAGGGCAAAGTGCGAACATTGGAAGCAGAAAACATGGCCTCCAAGGGAACATATGGCTGTTGGTGAAGCAAACATCATTAATGAACCTCTGGTTAGTAGGGACAAGATTGTTCTTCCACCATTACATATTAAGTTAGGACTAATGAAGCAATTCACAAAAGCTTTAGACAGAAATGGTAATTGCTTCACATACATCTGCAATACGTTCCCTGGACTCAGTAGTGAAAAACTTAAGGCAGGAATATTTGATGGTCCTCAAATTCGCAGGCTCATCAACGATACCAATTTTACAAGTGTCATGACTGTCACTGAAGCATCGGCCTGGAACAGTTTTGTCGCTGTTGTAAAATGTTTTTTGGGCAATCATAAAGCTCCCAATTACGAGGAACTGGTCAAAAACATGCTCACTAACTTTCAAAACTTAGGAGCTAACATGAGCATAAAATTACACTTCCTTCACAGCCACTTGGATCGATTTCCTCGTAATCTAGGTGATTTCAGTGAGGAACAAGGAGAGCGGTTCCATCAAGATATGAAAGGAATAGAGGAAAGATATAAAGGAAGATGGGACAGGCATATGATGGCAGATTATTGCTGGAATCTGCAACGTGACTGTTCTGAAGAGACCTATAAAAGGAAAGCGTGCAGGAAGCGGTTCGTCATGGACGGAAAATGATATACTTACAGAGAAACTTTTCAATTATGTTTTATACGTGGACAAATGCCTATCAGGTTTTCATAGAAGCTATTTATAAAGATTATTTTCTTTTTTCATTGTAGTTTGTAGCGCTCGAGTTCAGTATTAGCAATTTTTTCTAATTTTTTGAATAAATCATGCATTATCTCAAAAATTAGAGCCAAACTGCATAAATGGTTGCTATATTCGTCCTCAGCACCACTAACCCATCCTAAAGCCACTCAAATATCCTTGGCAAGAAAATGAGTGTTGACCAGTGTTATCATTCCCATTATGATCACAACTGTGGCACAATTCAAATGTGCTTAATTTTATATAGTTACATAAATTCTTGAATTACCTCTCGATTCGCACACTCTTGCAATTCTTCTTTCACGTTCACAGTGGATGGGCAAACCCAGACCTGTGGTAATAATAAAACCACATAATTAGTGTGCTTAAGCAGTTGTAATTTTAATAGCTTTCTGTAAAACTTATGACACTATTAAGTTTAACAATAATAATAATTTTATTACTAGTTCTTTTTTCTGAGAGGAATTATCTCAAACAATGGAAACTCCAGGTTGGGATATCAGCAAAAGATAGAATGCTGCTGACTGTAAAGATGACATGTCAAACTGCAAACAGATACAATGAAAAGAAACTTACACATTAGTTTTGTCCTTTTCTGACTAAGGTAATCAGTAAGTGTCTTTTCACTGTGTCTGCCTGCAACTTAGTGTCTCATCTTTCCCTTATGTTATCGATATTCACATAGAAAAGATGTGTCATATATATCATAAACCATTTGCCCGTAATGGAAAGTCAAGGATTGAATAAAAACAATAATATGACGGTAGATCACTACTCACCATATAGCGAAGATGCTGAGTCTCAGACACGCAAAGTGAAAAGACTACTACAGTGGCCAGAGACAGTGGTCACATGTACGTGTATGCAAATTGTTCTTGTGCAAATGTGTATAGGCATTTTCTACATCAAAAGGAAGCCTTTTGGTCAGAAGTTAAAATGCAAAATAAGTTTTTCTGTTGCCCCTGTGTTACTCAATGTTTCTTCTGTATGGTAAGTGCTCATCTATTTTTTCGTAATATTGTTACAAATGACTTTTTCTCAACAGGTGATTTTCTTATACCTATGGATGATACACAAACCTGCTCAGTAACAAAATGTCCTGGATACAGGCATGACAATTCTTACAATGAAGTCAAAAAAATGTAGAGAAATGAGATTTTCAAAGTTCAGGGGCTGAGAGCTGGGGGATATTCATCCGTACCCTGTTTCTCCAAGGCTCAGCTTACACAGACTGACCCGTTTCAACGAAGATTTTTTTGGTTAGGTAGTCAATTTACCCCGTTATATTCCAAGGGCTAATTTTGTGTGAGTTCTTGCATTTGTGTTTTCGTTGCTTCTCCTGAATTCTTCTAGGTGAAAGAAATGAAAGAAGGAACACAAAATTCACAGTGACAGAAAAGTTTGTTTCAGTTTCCCCATTAAATTTCAGCCTCAAAACTGGATGATATTGCCACATTTTAAAGAAAACGAACAAGAACTAAGTTTTTGCATTAATTTTAAGTTAAGATGTAATGGATTTTGGTCCAAAAAATATATTTTTCAAAAATATTATTTCCTTGATCTACACAGTTTAATCTACGTTGTGTGTGAATTTTATTATCATAGTAGCTTCAGAAATGCCTTTAAATTGTTAAACTGCTCTGCACTTGCGGCCACTCCCACCTTTTCTAACATTTGGGAAACTGCTTGCTTCAGCGGAGTTTGTCAGTGTGAAGGCTATTTTCTTTTGATAACTTTGGCTGACATCTATACCTTTGCCTGAAAACATTGTTGCATGTGGTTCATTTACATTTTGACAATACCAACACACATTATGGGTGGAAGGTTGAATTTGCAAACCTTCACATGGAAGTCAAGATTTATGCATAATGGGTAGTGGAAAAACTGTGTTCAGGAAATGGAAGTTTCATGGAAATCGGTTTACCAACAAAACAGAGGACGTAGTTCAAAATTAAGCTTCCACATAAAAACTTGGAATGGGAGAATTGTACAGGTGTGTCAATGATGATATGGATTCAGACTTACTGATTTAGATCTTGTCTGCCAGGTTAGAGCTTGTCTGTCAGGCTATAAAGTTTTCATGTTCATGTGTTAGCTGTAAAAATACAGAATGCACAATTGTTGTTGAAGAAAGAAGAGTGGGAATAGCTTGTGATTTTAAATTAATTTGTAATTTATGCGGCTATGAATTTTCATTTTCCTCCTCCAAAAAAATCGACACTGGTACATATGATAGCAATTTTAGGTTAACATATGCTATGAGATGCTTTGGACAAGGCAGAGAAGGAGGTAATTTATTGTGTGGTTCCTTGAACATGCCTCCAACTTGTGAAAGGTTTGAAAAAATAAATAAAGAAATGTCTGAAGGTGTATGCGATACTGCCAAAGTTTCTATGAAGAAAGCAGTTGAGGAATTGGTGGAAATAAACAAACAAAAAATAGATCCTAGAGTAGGTATTCATGACTGAATATCCTACAAATGTTACTGACCCATATGTGTCTGCAGATGGGACCTGGATGAAAAGGGGTCACACATCCCTATATGGAGTTGCATCTGTTATAGGTATTGACTCAGATAAAGTTTTAGATGTAGAAATTATGTCTAAATACTGCCACCAGTGTGCAACAAGGAAAATGTCCAACAATGAAGACAGTGAGAAACTGTGGAAAGAAAGGCATGCAATAGCATGCTCTAATAATTATAGTGGCTCAAGTGGGGGCATGGAGGCTGCTGCAGTTGTTAGGATGTTTTCCAGATCTGAGGACCAGTATGGTGTCAGAGATACTAAATACCTTTATGATGGGGACTCCTCTTTGTTCAAAGCTGTGACAGACAAAAATCTGTACAATACAACAATAGAAAAGTTGGTATGTGTTTGCCAAATCAAAAAGAGGCTTGGTGGTAGGCTTCGTCATTTGCTGAAAGAGAAGAAAGGTGAAGTACGTGAAGCTGGAAAACCACTAGGAGGAAAAAGCAGGTTTACTCTGAAAGAAATTGGTTCTCTTCATTTATTTTATGGGACAGCTATCAGGAAAAACCCACACAATTTAGAGGTAATGAGGCATGTTGTGTGGGCAATTTTTTTCCACAAACTATCCACTGACAAAACACCAATGCACGATCTGTGTCCGATAGGCAATTGGTGTACATCCAACAAGAGAAATGGGATGTATTCACATAAACACTAATTACCAGAACTTTTTTTTCTAGTGCTCTCAACTACTAAGGTCATTAGTGCCCAGTCACAAATGTTAGTGCACTAATAGCGTAGAAAAACGCAAGGGGGCAACAACAGGATGTACTTACAAAGACACAGATAAACAAAATAAAAGAGTTAGATTTTCTTGGACAAGTCCGTCAATGTCATAAAACTAAGAATATGAGCAGCTGCTCGAGTGTCATCAGCTAAAAGTTCCTGTAAGGTAGACAGCAGACACAGGACAACACGAGAGTGAATAAAATGGGGACAGGACAATAAAATATGGTGCACCATCAATGGATGACCACAGGGGCACTGCGGGGCGGGGTCACCGGACAACAGGTCGCGGTGGCTAAATAGTCAGTGCCCAATCCGCAACCTGGCCAAAATGACCTCCTCTCGCCGGGAAGGGTGTGAGGAGGTCGTCCAAGCCATCAGGATCGGTTTTATGGCCCTAACCCCACCAACATCAGTTGATGAGACACAAAGCACACCAACGTGGCCAGGAATCCACAAAAAAGGACACAAGCGCCAGCATCAGCTAGTGATTGAAGGGACCGTTTAATTCATTGCACGAGAGGGTGGTCCGAATATGGGTCACGGAGACTCTGAATGGCGCTCAAAGAATCAGAGCAGATGCATAGGGAGAATGACGATGGCGGCGGATATACTGAACAGCCTGATAGAGAGCAAAAAGCTCCGCTGTAAAGCTTGAACACTGGTCAAGGAGCCAGTATCGAAAAGTATCATCCCCAACTACGAAGGCACATCCGATGCCAGCAGTAGTCTTGGAGCCATCTGCGTAAATAAAGATGTTATTAGCCAGCCTCGAACAAAGTTCAACAAACCTCAAGCAGTATATCGAATCCGGGGTCCTCTCCTTCAAGGTGAACGCGAACCTGAGCCTGGAGCCAATGTGGCGTCGGGCTCTCACCCACTCGAAAAGTCGTAGGGAAGGTGAAATCAAGTTGCTGAAGCACGCGACGAAAGCGAACTCCAGGAGGTAACAGGGCAGAGACGTACAGACTGTATTGGCAGTCGAAAGAGTCGTCAAAGAAGAAGAAATATGACAGGTGGTGGGGCATTGACATCAGTCGGCAGGCGTACTGACAAAGCAACATATCACGCCAGTAGTTGAGCGGTAATTCGGCAGCATCGGCACACAGACTCTCAACAGGGCTGGTGTAGAATGCTCCAGTCGCCAGACGTAACCCCTGATGGTGGATAGAGTTTAGACGGCGTAAGATGGACGGCCGGGCAGAGGAGTAGACAAAGCTTCCATAATCCAGCTTTAACCGGGCAATGGACCAATATAAGCAAAGCAGGACCATTCGATCTGCTACCCATGGCGTCCCACTGAGAACACGGAGGGCATTTAGGGAACAGGTACAATGAGCAGCCACGTAAGACACATGTGGAGACCAGCAAAGTTTCCTGTCAAATATAAGACCTAAAAATTTTGTTGTCTCCACGAATGGGAGAGCAACAGGACCGAAATGTAAGGCTGGGGGAAGAAACTGTTTGTAACGCCAGAAGTTCATACAGACCGTTTTCTCACCAGAAAAACGGAAATTGTTAGCGACACTCCAGGAATATAGACGGTCAAGACAATGCTGAAGGCAGCGCTCCAGGAGACATGTTCTCTGAGCACTGCAGTAAATCGTAAAGTTGTCCACGAAAAGGGAGCCTGAAACGTCAGCTGGAAGGCAATCCATTATTGGATTGATAGCTATGGCAAAAAGGGCCATGCTCAAAACAGAGCCCTGGGGCACCCCATTCTCCTGGTGTCGTAAGCCTTCTCCAAATCGAAGAACACAGCCACCGTCTGGCGCTTACACAAAAAATTGCTCATAATGAAGGTTGACAAGGTGGTCAACAGCAGAGCGGCACCTACGAAATCCACATTGGACATTGGTAAGAAGGCGTCGAGATTCAAGGAGCCAAACCAATCGAGAATTTACAATGTTCTCCGTCACGTTGCAGATGCAGCTGGTAAGGGACATGGGGCAATAACTTGAAGGAAGGTGTTTGTCCTTTCCTGGTTTGGGTATGAGAACAACAATTGCTTCACACCAGCGTGTGGGAACATGACCTTCAGTCCAGATGTGATTATAGGCGTGAAGAAGAAAGCCTTTACCTGCAGGAGAAAGGTTCTTCAGCATCTGAATATGGATACCATCGGGCCCCGGAACAGAGGATCAGGACTGGGTGAGTGCACTTTCGAGTTCCCACACGGTGAAGGCAGCATTGTAACTTTCACGATTCAAAGACTGGAAAGAAGTTGGCCGTGCCTCCTATGCTTGTTTTCAGGGGAGGGCAGAGATCAAAACCTCCGCGAAAAAGCCGCCGAAGGTACTTGAGACATCATCAGGACCCACAAGGACTTCATTCGCTACAGTCAGGCCAGAAATCGGGGAGTGGACCTTGGTGCCAGATAGCCGGCGCAGGCCACCCGAGACAACCGAAGGAGGAGTAAAACTGTTGAATGAGCTGGTGAAAGCCACCCAGCAAGGCTTTTTGCTTCCTTTGATAACACGACAACATTGTGCAACGAGTCGTTTGTAACTGATACAGTTCGCCATCGTACGGTGGCGTTGGAAGGAGCGTAAAGCACGTCGTCGAGCACAAATAGCATCACTGCATGCTGTAGCCCACCAGGGGACTGGGACTCGCCGTGGAGAAGAGGAAGTACAAGAGATTGGATATTCAGCAGCAGTGAGAATAACGTCTGTGAGGTATGTGACCTGACTATCGCAGCTGGAGAAGTTTTGATCATTGAAGGTCGCCAGGGAGGTGAAAAGCCCTTAGTCGGCTTTAGAGATGTTCCAACTAGTGGAACGTGGAGAAAGGGGTGTGATGCAAGAGATGGATTACACATGGGAAATGGTCGCTGGATTATGTGTCAGACAGAGCATACCACTCGAACCGACGTGCAAGTTGGATAGTGTATAATGAGAGGTCCAAGTGAGAATAGGTATGTGTTGCATCCGAAAGGAAGGTAGGTGCACCAGTACTTAAGCAGACTAGATTGAGGTGGTTGAAAAGGTCTGCCAAGAGGGAGCCTCTCGGGCAGGATGCTGGAGAGCCCCAAAGGAAATGGTGGGCATTAAAGTCTCCAATCAACAAAAATGGTGTAGGAAGCTGAGCAATCAATTGTATCATGTCTGCCATAGTAAAGGCAGACAATGATGGAGTGTAAACAGTACAAATGGAAAATGTGAAAGTAGAGAGAATAATTCGGACGGCAACTGCCTGCAGATCTGTATGCAATGTGATTGGATCATAGTAGACATCATCCCGAACCAGCAACATGACCCCTCCATGAGCCGGAATACCTGCCACAGGGGGTAGGTCGAAACGCATGGAGGTATAGTGTGCCAGGTCAATACGATCGCATGGGCGTAACTTCATTTCTTGGAGACCTACAAGCAGGCAGTGCATTCGAAGGAGCAATTTTAGCTCCTCTCGGTTGGACCAAATGGCGTGAATATTCGATTGAAGAAGTGCCATTATGAAAACAAAAAGAAAGAGCAGAAACAAGAAAGGATCAACTCGATGGCCACTGAGGGTCTGGCTTCGAGGGAGCACTGGTGCTGCAGTTGATAGGTGGTGAGTCATGGTCCATCAACTCAACAGTTGTGTCTGCCATCTTCCTGAGCTGGTCAGGAGGGGCAGCTTCCTCCGCCGGTGAAAGGCCAGATGATCGGCTCGGAGCGGTGCAGCCTGGCGAAACTGAGGATAGCCGGGGATGGCAACCGCTGGGTGGCGCAGGAGAAGTCTTGTTTCTATGAGCCTTCTTTGAAGAATTACATTTTGTCGAAGTAACAGTTGATGGCTATGAAGTTTGAGTATGCAAGAAATCTTCGCGTGTTGGTTCTTTTTTCGAAGGTCCAAGCATCTGATTTAGAGGTCCTTGTCTTAACAGTACCAGATGATGATGTTTGAGCCTTAGGGTCGGTGGGAGTGAGAGGAGACACTGATCGGGCGATCTTAGCACTGGCCAATCTGACGACCAAATCACTAAATGTTAGATCACATGTCTGTGTAGCTACCTCCCTGGTAGGCCAAGGAGAGGCGAAAATGGTACTGTATTTACCTGCCAGAAGCACAGTGGGCTTTCTGCTATTGAATAACTTGCGAGCAGCCGAGATCGACACCTTCTCTTTCACTCGAATTTCCTGTATACTTTTCTCATCTTGTAGACGGGGCAGTCGCGAGAGGAGGCAGCATGGTCGCCCATACAGTTGATGCAACGAGGGGACGGAGGTGGACAGTCACCCTCATGGGCATCCCTGCCACAGCTAATGTATTTAGCCCCACTTGAACAAGACTGCCGTGTATGATTAAACTGCTGACATTGGTAACACCTTGTAGGGTAGGGTACATACGGCTGAACAAAAATGATCTCATAACCCGCTTTAATTCGTGAAGGCAATTGCACATTGTCGAAAGTCAGGAATATAGTTCAGGTCGGTATGAGGTCCTTGTCGATCCTTTTCACAACCCGATGGATGGCCATCACTCCCTGATCAGAGAGGAAAGACAGAATCTCCTGATCAGTTAGTCCTTCGAGTGACCTGGTACACATCATGCCACATGATGCGACGAATTCAAGGTGTGGTGGGCCTCCATCTGTACAGCAAATGTGTGTAAGAGTGTGGCTCGAAGTAATTTTTGGGCCTGGAAGGTGCCCTCTGTCTCTAACATTAAGGTACCGTTGCGCAACCAAGTACAAGATTTCACTGGTCCAGCAATCGCACCTACACCCTTCTGAATGACAAAAGGGTTGACTGTTGAGAAATCGTGACCATCAGATCTTGTGACAAAAAGAAACTTTGGTGCTGGTGGTAGAATTTTCGGAACAGGAGTTTCATTTAGCTTTCATTTTTGGGCAGAAGACATGGAAGAAGAAGAGAAATCTACTGCGGATGAATCCCCCATCATTGCCAGCGTCTCCTATGGTGTGCTCCTTCCTTGTGGGGGCCCTCTCAGAGGGCACTCCCGCCTTAGGTGATTGTTCACACCTCAGGACATATCTCCCGAGAAACGGATGGAGGGACCAATCGGCATGTTCGGAAGGTAACAGCTCAGGCAATCACCACTCCCTGGGCCTGGCCTTTATCAGGGGGTACATACGTGCCTTACTTGTCTAGCCAGGGTGGGGAATTACGCGTTACCCCGTCACCGGCTATGTGTGCGAACACCTGGGTCGGCCTTCAGACACGCACAGGGAGGAAAGAAAAGAGGAAAGAGAGAAAGGGATAAGGGGACAAAAGAAAGAATCTCAAACGCCAAAGCGGAGAACAAGACACGGAAAAGAAGACAAGGAGAATGAGGCAGATATAGAAGTAAGGGTATGAAAGCACGGAGAAGAGTGAACGTAGGGAAAGACCTATAGAGGAAGAAAGTGTGAGGATGGAGAAAAACAAAGGAAACTGAATCCTGGAGTTTCCAAATGTCCGTCTCCAGACGAAGGCTGTTACTCCCAAGAAGAGGGAGTGTGAAGGGGAGGTATGGGGGGGGAGGATTGGGGGGGGGGGAGGATTGGGGATGAGGAGGGATGGGGAAGGAGAACTGCACTAGCTCAGGGCCCCGTGCACGCCACGTGCGTATCCACAAAAAGAGTTGTGGACCACAGAACCTGTTATGAATGCATTGAAGCCCACATTCAGGTTTCTTGCAAACCCTGATTTATTGAGGAAGTGTCTTCACAGAAAGACACAAAATGCAAATGAAAGCCTGAGAGCCTCAATAATTTAATTTGGATTACACACTCAAAAAGGACATTCTGTGGACTTGAAGTACTTAAAATAAGTGTCTATGATGCAGTTTTATGTTACAATAACAGAAATAATGGCAGATTTGAAGTGCTGAAGAGAGTTGGTATAGATCCTGGTGTGTTTACAACAAAAGTATTTTACACCATCGACAATAGCAGGGTCAAGAAAGCTAATAAATCAGTGTCTTACCTGCAAATACAGGCCGGGCAGATTCGAAAAGGAGGGAAGCGAAACATGGCGGATTTCAAAATTAAGGTAAGCTTATTACATATATAAGTATGAGAAGAAAATCTTTGAACCTCATTTTCTCTGTTTTACATCTCTTACATTATTAGAAGCCTTTTCTGAAGAAGTACATGTGCTAATCCTATGAAATTTTCAGGAACTGTTCAAATGTGTTGCTGTCTCTCTAGAACTAAAAACTACGAGATCCTGCAATTACATTCTGATTTTTAGATGATTGTATGTAGAAAAAAAGTTAATTTTGGATATGCAAAATTAAAAACTCTGTTAATGATACAATTTGTACCATAAATGAATAATTGTAGTTCAGTGGTTTTATAACCTTCTCAGGACCCTACAATAAAATTTTCAGATTAATTGCATGATTAGAATGAGCTATGGCTTTTTATAAAAAGACAATAAAAAATTAAAAACTACAATTTCTGGAAAAATATTAATCCTGCATATTTTATTATATTTTTCCATTAAAACACAACTCAGCTGCTTTACACATGTAAAATTTTGGGTTTGTAAATTAATAAATATGGCTTTAATGACTTATTAAAAAAATGTTTACACTTCCCATTACATCCTAACTTAAGCAATGTAATTCACCAGAAGTTGACAGTGACATTAAAGTACAATACATAATACTTGTTATCAACAATGAACAGCACATCACATGATTAAGTTTTGTGTGAGTATTAACACACAAATAATTAATATGACTGCAGCAGATGTAGATTGGGAATGTAAATATGTGCTGGCTAAAAGGCAATGAAAATTTTGTCTCTCCTATTGTGTAATAGGAGCCCAGCCACAATATCATTCTTTGGGATGGGCATAAACAGAAAAGAAGTGATGGAGATACTTTTTGGATTCCGCCTTGTACACTTCAGTAGTGGTTAGCCACCTGCTTAGGGCTACCTCACAACATACTTTTTGAGGAAATTTGTGTACTGGGCAAGAAGTACACACCAAATACCACATGAGGCCGCCACCAACATACAGGCACAAACCCTTGCCTGACATCTATCAGTTCCATGTGAGCAGCCTCCAGATGGTGCTCCCTAACACACATTTCTTCCTGCTTCTGTGCCACCTCCTTCAGCACATCGTGTATGTCCACTCATAGTGTAGACAGCCAATAGGAAATAATGTCAACTGCACACTTCACAGCTTTTGCCTCCACTGGGCAGACAGGGATCTTCCCACTGATGGACTCAAAATACAATGGGATGCAGATGCGTACAAACAAACAGTTACGCACCAGCAGCCAGACCGTAGTTTCAGTGCTGGCAATTCTCACACAATACTCTGAAGATTACCTTCTGACACTACAGTTGCTGTTCACAGAGAACCATAAACAATTACAGAGTCTTTGCAAAGATTTCTATCAGTGACAATATCAGACTGTCAAGAGACTGCAAAATTAGTTAGATACCACTGCATCATGTTCAGGACATCATCCGTCATACATCAAAGTTTAGCAAAGTTAAATACCATTTTGTAAAATACTTTTAATAAATGTTATTTGTTATTTCTTACTGGGTTGACATCTTTGTAATAGCACATCCTGTCACAATAAGAGTTTACGTAGCATAGCATGTGTGGTGTCACAAGGCTTAGGCCTGTCTCACCCCTCATTAAATCGACCAAGACTTATACGAATAACTGTAAGAACAGTTATTATTATTATTATGTTCTTTAAATTTGTTTTTGGGTTTTCAGAAACACTGTGGGAAGAAAATTTATTTATGTTGCAGATAACGTGGAAGACGTTGCCCAACGATCACCACGAAAGCTCGACGTAGCGGCAAGTGAGCAAGGAATAAAACTAATGCTGCAAACTACTGCGAGCCGTGGAAGAGCCTGGGCCGCGAGGGCGTCGAGCTTCCTAGGTTGTTGTTGGACAACATCAAAGGAAAAGATATTCTGCTTTCTCTTTGTAAACAGATGGATCAAGTCTTTAAAGGTTCATGTAAAACGTATAGGCAGATGACACATTAGGTGGGACCCGATGCCTGTAATACTTCCACAGTTATTGAAAAGTTGTTAAACGGCAAAACCAATAGTTCATCATTTATATAGATAAAGAGTAGTACGGATATAGGAAAAGAAGAGTTGCGGCATCAGAACGAAAAGTGATACATCGCTCAGCAACTAACACAGTGGGCGTTACATGGTGAAAACAAATCAACTGATAAAATAGTAAGTCTGTAATTAAGCATAAAGCCATGTAACACTGCACATGCCACTATCAACATTAAGGAACTGTAGCAGAGAAACATTTTTTCTCCTACCATGAATATTTACACTGAATTCACAGTGACATTCTGCTACTACATTTACAACGAACAATCCTCACAGGGGGATAAAATACGTCAATATTCAGTTTGAACACTGACCTGTTAAACACGCATTTGGTACAATGACTTACAGTGTGATATTGGCCAAACAAATAAAAACAACTGCTGGAAAAGTGGGGAGAGTGGTCAAATGCATCTATTTATGACATAAAATACACAGACTGTGTAGGAAGTTCTATGTATTTTTGCTATCTAAGTGGCTTTCAATTAACATGATATACTAAATATGGTTTTTGAAGGGTCCAAGGAGGTTCAGTCCATCCACTCAATATGTGAGAGAAGCTTCCATGTGACATATCCATTGTTAAGCAGTGTTCAAATCTTCAAAACTAGTATTCATCAAATACAACTTTAATCTTATAAGACTATTATTTTAATTGAAGTTTATCTCCCTTATCAAATTATAACACAGTCTTTAGAGGTATTTACTAGAAAATCTGAACCTGCCAATCTCAACCACCTCAACTGACATCACAATTAAAATAGTAAACATACACCACTTGCAAATATTGAAAAGGGGTAAAATAAATGTGATAACAAGAATTATAGTTATTCTCAGGGCAGAGGACTTGGTTTTGCCTACTCAAAACCCAACTGTCACCTTACAAAATAATATGCAGCATGGGCTATAGTGAAGGTCATCATCGCAACTTCCACTCAAAACATAATATACAAGCAGAGTTACATTATCAGTATTCTACTATCTCTCTCTGTATGGCATTACAGAAGGATTCAATTCAAACTGTTTGCTCTGAACCATGAGATGGAAGCGGCTACTTCCAGCATATACAAAATGGTTACAATGATGTCACTAAATACACACGCAAACAAACACGAAGAAAAGTAAGTATGATACAATGTTTCACTCCAAAAATAATAAAGTGAAACTAACAGGACAACCACAGAAAATTGGGGTTTTAGGGTGGGGATAAGTCAAATACGCAACAATAACTACACTATGCCAAAACGAATAATATCCAAAAAAAGTTTACATTACAACATTCCATTACACCAACAAAACCTCAGAAATTGGACATTTCCCTTAACCTATATAGCTCAACCGCAGCTGCTGATGACAAAAAAACAACACCTACAACTCCAAAGGTGGAACCAAAACCCCAACAACTCAAATACTCCATATTCACTACATCAATTAAAACACAATCAACCTACTATAGATACAGAACAGACAAAATATCACAATCACTATAGAATGAAACAAAAATGAAAATTACTTACCAACAAGACCTTCAAGCAATACCACCTAGGTTCACCATCATGTGCCCCCCCCCCACACACACACAAAGAGAGAAAACCTTAACTCACCACCTTCTCCCTATACATCCTCCCCTCAAAAAATGTTCTGTCAGCAATAGTAATCCAAATGAGATTGCAGGTTGTAAGAGTGCCTCTTCCCCTACTTATAACTGATTTAATTGCTCCCAAAGCCTCTCTATCATGTTAGTACAAGCCTCACTGTCACAGCCCTTTAACTCAGTACTGTGGTTAATTACTCAATGATTATAGCCCCTCTTCCCCAAACACTTATACAACGAAAATGCATCAGAAACAATATTGCTACCCCCTCAATATATTCTTCAATCAGACCCACCAGTTACCTCTTACTGCAGCTCAGTAAAACCCGAAAAATACAATCAGCGTACCCATCCCCTGAAGTAACAACCATCCCCTGAAGTAACAACCATCCTCCTCCCCCCCCCCCCAAACACCCACAAACCAACCACAGAACTACCCCTCCCATACTTCCTCTTACCATACTGTGATTTATCAATTTCATCAACAACCACACCTGGCCCAACCAACTTCCTGCTACATTTCACGTACTCTGGACAAACCTCTCGACAAACAGATATCCAATCCAAAACAGGTCTCTCTCTCACAGCAGTCTCATCTGCAGAAATATTTATAAAGGACTTACAACAAAAATAATAAGATAGCAATACAATCTCCCACAGGGCTAATCTAGATTTCTCAAACCAGGTACCACATCTCATAGATCACCAGCTATGTTCGCACTGACATCACATATACATGTCCCTGGCCTGAGCCACCGGAACTCTTGTCAACCTCATATTGTCACCACAAATGTGACACCTAACACATTCAGCAGTAAGACCACCCATCTGCAGAAACTGTTTGTGTGACAGACACCATATCACCACCCTCGCAGAATGTAACGATGTATTTCACTGTCATATCCACACCCAACAAAAAAATCAATGAAAATCATAGAACCCTGTATGCACAACCAACACCAATCTAATCAGACATAACAAAAATGCCAAACATATAAACAAAAGACCTTAATAACTCACTGTAAACACTTCCACAACCCACACTGCCCCACCAACTACTTGAACTGAAGACCACATTAGCACAATACAAGCCAAAACTCAAATGAACTCGGTACACACCTAAAACTCAGCATGTCCACTTCCACCCTCACAGGACACCATCCAAAAACAACTCAACATCTACAAGTAAAACCAACTCAACATCACAACACCACCATTATGTCATGAGTCAAAGCAAAAAGTGGAATCGGTTGCTTCTGTTGACCCTTGTGCACGTATGACACCATATGCCACATCATTCCACCAAGGGTTACAGCCAAAGCCTGGTATCGATTGGTTCACCCACAATATCATTGAAATTGTAATCTATCACAGTGCAAGCAGAGTGCTATCAACTATTTATTGAGGTGCAGTAACGAATTTTATCTGAAATGAAATTTACTGGCATACTGTTTACATATTCAAAGAGAACTGCTAATGTATATGTTAGAATACAGAAGCTTAATTATCACAACAGTGATCACAGTAAACATCTCTTCAACCTTATTTACAAAACAAATATTTTATGTGCCAGCAAACATCGAATGTTAATAAAAAAAATTACTGTAAGTCTACCTAACTTTCTAGCTGCAAATTAAAGTTGATATTTAAAAGAAGCAGATCAGAATAAGCTCCATGTTTATGCTTATGTATTATAAATGTCAATGAGTAGTGATTTAAGAAGTTCTCTAGCTTCTGCTAAATATTTAATCCACACTATTCCCTCTGTCTGATGTTCAACACACACGTTTTATTCACAGTGTTGTGGATCATTACGTTTAACAAAAAGATCTGGATTCTGTATTACACTGTATTCTTCTTACTCCCAACCATATTACTGATTTATGTTTATTCATTCAGAACACTACATACAGAAATTATTAAAACAATGGTAAGATATACAAGAAAACTACTTACAGTGGAGTCTGGCACAGTCGATATCTCATCTGTTGGCTCTGTTTTTATCCAAATAATGTTTCTGTAATCCATTGCTGCAGTGTGAAGGCCCTGAAAAACAAGGAATCAGATAAAAACAGTCATATTCAAAATTCATTATCACAATAAGAGAACTCATGAACAGCATCAACATATGAGCCAGTGCACACAAAACAAATTTAACACTGCGTAAAGAAAACAAATTGTAATGACAACAGGTCGACAGCTCTCTGCTTAAGAAGAGTTGAAACAAATTACCTCAAAATGTCAGATCAAATTCACATGCAATGGAAAAAAATGATTATTGATGTTTCTTTGAAACAGGGGCCAATGGTACACTATAATAATGTAGGCATTATGAGACATGAATATTTAGCTTTCCAAATGAATTCTAATTTCAGCAATATGGCCATGCAAAGCGACTCATACAAGCAAAGTGATTTTTCCTACTAAAACAATTTACTACAGACAACTTCAATTTAACATATGATGAGAAAATTTGAAATGAAGCTTGCAGCCTTCTGTGAGCTCAATGTTTTTAAATATATTATGGACGTTTGGTAATGAATGCTGTCATCCAACAGATTTATAATCCGATTCTTACTGATATAACCAAGAACAAAAGAGAATTTCTTAATCGCATATAAGACACTGAAAGGCTTAATCTCTGAACACAGATGTCATTCTATACACTGTTTACTCACTAAGTTGCAGGCATAAAATGAAATTCTGCCCCTTCTGAATTCAGCAGCCTTCAGACGGTAATTTAATATGCATTTCATCCCCATCATTGCTGTATATACAAATGTAGAACAACTACTGCCACGGCGGAATCTTAATAATTCCCGTACTTAAGTTCATACTAGAGAAGTGCTCAAAACTTTCTGAACAGCCACAGTAAACCACAGACACGGCCTAATACCTTCTACAGCATTTTCTTTCATTCCAATACAAACATTATCTGATAAGATGTATAAATTACTGGTATTTGAATCTGAAATACTAAGATTAGTACCCAACTTCACACGCAATAATCCGGAGCAGCTACACAGCTAACACACTTCTTGTCTCTTCACAACTAGGTACATCATCAGCGGCGGTAAGCAAGTTAACATAAACATACTAGTATAGTGACTGTACGAATTTCATTACACGTCTTCTCTCGCCCATCACAAAGTATTTAACGACGATTTTCATTTTAACTTGAGATCGCAAGGTAAAGATACTGCCTTTTACAAACTACGGGAGAACATATGCATAGATGTCATGTGGACAAATTACCGGGCACTTCACAAGACGATATGGGCCTACGCACATGTAATATTTTTCATAACTTGCAACTTCATAGAAGTTAACAGCGACGTTTTATCGAGGTAACATAACCTAAAACAACTGCACAAGCTGTCCCTCTCGACACTCCGTCACCACATTTTCCAAACGTCACCCAACCACAGTTATTCAGATGTCGATAAAATCGCAGTGAAGTTTGTCGCCTAAATCATATTAAACTGTTACGATATTGATAGAAATAGATACGAGTGTTTCATAAAAATATACTCACAAGTTGCTTTATGTGTCCTACCCAGTTATAATAGAAAGGAAATTGTAGTTGGGTTTATGTTCGAAAATAAATTTTAGTCTTTCGTTCTTTCATGTATATAATCCTCCTCACTTTTTTATTGCTCGGAGGACGCAGTTTTTATTTATTCTACTGGCTACAAGATCGCGACCACTTTGCTAGAATCAAGAATGGCTGCTTAATGATGAGTACCTAACTCGAAAGATGTTTTCATCTTGGGGTTGTAGTTCGTATTTTTCCATTTTTGATGCAAGTTCGACAAGCAGTGACTCTGTGGATATTGCAAAGCATATTTTACATTCTCTCTAGAGGCATGAAAAAGCGGAATCACAAAAAATGACGAACTAGAGGAAAATACCAGCTATACTACATAGGTCAGACAGTCACATAAACGTCAGTATTTAATACTATTAAAATAAATGAGCCCCTTGATGATCGTAGGACTCACTCGAAAACGTCTAAGAGTTAAACAAATAAGAATTTGTCTTTGCTTGCTGTTATACAACCAAAGGTATTCATCATCAATGGATGGAATTACAAGATAGGTTCACCTTCACCTCTTCCGCAGCTCGTTTTCTTTGAACGCAATACGTTTTCCTTGGCTTGTTGGTAGATCTGTAGGAGTCTTCAGTCTTGAGTCTAAACTGATGTTGACGTAAGGTCTTCCATAATCCCAGATATTAAACAAAATCAACAGATTGCATATATGAATGAATAAAAACAACGAATTAATCTGAAATAACAGTAAACTCATAATCTGATACAGTTACATTTGCTCGCGTCTCGTGAAGCAGTTTCGAATGTCATGTTATGATGCCATAGTAACTTTTGGTGAAAGTCTTGTTATTATTATTGGTGTTGTTTTCGTTGGGAAATACGGAAGCGTCCGATCCCGCCCGTCTGCTTTGACCTATGACGTCACAAATATGGCGGAAACGACCATAAACCTGAGGATGCTAAATTCACCCAACCTGGATATGATGTGACGTCATTATGACGTATTTACGCTTTAGTCGATTAACACACCTATCGACTTTTATAAACGTACGAGATTCTAAACTGTAATCAGCTAGTGGTTTGTTTTGACACGTGCGATTCTGAAAACAGCTCAGTGTGGCAGCGTATATGTATTTCGCCAAAATAAAAGAGCTGGATACTAATAGAAATATTCGTGACCGTGGCCTTGAAAACATCACGTAAAAAAGTTAAGTCTTCTTATGTCCCGACCAGATTAGATTGTGTGATTGTTGTATTGAATGGTTACGCCGAAAATAATATTTATTTATTATCAACATTTTAGTATGGTTTCATACAATTGGTCTTGTCAGTACATATTAGATTGTAGCAGCATACGCTTGCAGACTTTTTTTTCTTAATTTATATAGCTGAAAGAGAACTCGTGCAAGTTTGTTAGCTAAGTAATTTATATGTACATCCAAAGATAGTCTTTTATCAACCATAATTCATAGTAATTTTATACTCGGACCGCAGAGACAGGTACCTTAGTGTCCAGTAATGACTGATGTGTAGAATGATTGAATTTCGAACTTAAAAAGAAAAATCGTCGACCGGAGATGAAATACGAGGGGAAGTGGATTTCTCAATGTAATCTTAACCAAAGGTTAGTGTCTAGTACTGATTGACGTATGAAATGATTGAATGCAGTGTCAAAGCATTCCATGGTGGTATGATAGTGTCAAAGCATTCCATGGTGGTAAGCTTTCCTCTCATTAGTCTCTCGAATGCTGAACACATAATTAGAGACGAGCAAACGAAAAACAACGCACAGGACACAACCACAGTACAATACATGATTTAAACGCAAGGAACGCAAAACACATTTAAACGAATGGCGCAGAGCACAGCGCTACCCTGTCACAATCTCTCGAAACCTTTGGGTCGAATAGTCGATATACGGTTTCTATCGTTTTCGATGTAGCGTGTATACGTCATAATGACGTCACATCGTATCCAAGTCCGGTGAACTTAGCATCCTCCCCATAAACAGCGATTCCAATATGGCGCATATTAAGTAGTTACTTACACATTATGAGGACGAAAATACATCGAAAAAGAAACACACACACGTTCCACAAAAAGCCTAATGACACTAACGGGACAAGCGCGGGAAAAAAGGGGTTTTTGCGTGGGGACAAACTAAATATAAACGAATTTACAGACCCACCCTCAAACAAAACCACGCAAAACGACGAAAAAAAACAGACTTCACAAAACACCCCAAATACCACTAAACACAATATCATCTGGATTTGAACACTTCCCTAGACCTATATAGCTCAACAGCAGCTCCCGAACTCACAAATTGGGATCGAACACTTCCCTTGACCTATACAACTCAACAGCAGTTCCCGATCACATAAATTGAGATTGAACACTTCCCTTGACCTATATAGCCTAAAAACATCTCCCAATACCAACAGCCACACATTGGGATCGAACACTTCACTTGACCTGTTATCCTTACATCTCCACATAAAGCCGTCCCTGGTCCGAGATGCCGGAACTTTAAGTAAGCCTCATTTCTTCACGACATACTGAACACTTCACGACTTCATCCAAAAATCCGAATAGTTGAAGAAATTTTTTTTAGAGACAACGCACTGTCTCCCACCATGGCCGACAACCGAAAACTGTTGATCCTGTCAGTCATATCCATACCTACCAATGACATAAAAAAAGCAATTTACCAAAATTCACACACGACACCACACTCGCAAACTAAACCAAAAACATCACCTAACACACCACCAGAGAGCACCACCGATCGCATCAAAACGACACCTACAAACATGCCACTCTCACAAACTAAATTCCGCGCCGTCGTGACGTCACACACCACAACAGCCTTACGTCACGGGTCAAAGCTAACGGGTGGGATCGACTGCTTCGGTCAACCCGGCGAAGTGATAGTAGTTTGGTACAGTGCGTGAATATAGTATGGAATAATGGTTAATGCAAAAAAGCCATCAGACTTATTTTCTAACAGCATGTAAGTTTTCCAATTCCGAAAGAGGGATGATAATTTACCCAGTAATATTGTGGTATGTATTACATACGTATGCTGTACATTTATGGAAAACCCAAGGTCCTGTATGTATAGCGCCTAGTCAAGACGCTGTTCTTGATACATACAATAACATTTGTGCGTGTATATTCTGTAACTTCACAAAACTAACGACTTAACTGTGATTTATTGTGTGTAATTTCTGCTGCAGTTTATGCCGCTATCTCCAATAAATGTGAAAGTAATTGTTAAAATACTTCGTTACGGATTAGATACACATTGTCAGTATTTTTGTGCTCATATTGCCTTGCATACCCTCATGTGTGGCAATAATATTTGTGAAGAGATGACTAGGGACAATAGCAATCTGATTGCAGCTTCTCTAGATTATAACATTAGCTATTGTGTAATAATGAATATTTTGGATTGAAGTGTTTATAGTCATATTTCGAGTATTAGTTATATGGAAATGCAAAGAAAGGATAAGCTGTAGTAGGTATTAATTGATGCCAATCAGAACGCTTTGGGCATTCATTTAATTACTCTGTTCTGTGCTATAGGTCTGCAAAGAATGTGTTAACAGTGCAAGTTGCAGGGCAGTTTAATACAAGCGTAATGCGATAGTTCTTTTGTACAAATGTGTAAATGCAAATGGTTCAGGAAGAGCCAAGAGGTAAATGTATTTTTCACTGAGAAAGAGCATTGCATGACATCAGAACTTTCACCATGACCATAAAGCAGTAAGCTGTTTCAGTAATCAGTTTAGTAAGAGAAAATTAACCAGATAAAATGTTTTTGCTGATCAATAATAGGTTGTTTTACGATGCTGTATGTGTGCTTGAATCTAGTGAATGGTTAGAGGTTCGAATATTGCAGTGATTTTTCTAAATTGGGTAGGGCTATAAAATTTTGAATGTGTACAAGGAACGTACCAGAAAATGGCTGTGTTAAGAAAGGATAGAAAATTGTCTGCTAAAAATGAACTTCACAGGCTGCTAATATTCATTTTCTGTGGGTCAACTAAATTAAATAGTATAACATAGTTAACAATCTTCATAATGACATATGAGCCTAGAGATAATGTTTTTCAAGTGCTGCGTAAATGATGTAGTAAAAATCATGTAATGTTCTTATTTACATTAATAAGAACAGGATTTAAACTTCTTGGATAATAGTATAAATTAAGATGTTCCCAAAATAGATAAAACAGTGAGCCTGCAGGAGGTTCAAGCTCAATTTCAACCTTTTTTTTTTTCTTTATCTGTAAAATTGCTTGACAGTAGGCAACTGGTTTTATTCAGCAAAGTCACTATACATTTATTGTTGTTTTTCTTTCTTTATTTCTTATTTTATTATTACTATTATTTTTTCATTTATCATAATACTTAAATGTTTGAAAAATAGAAAAATGCCTCTGTTGCAAGTGTTTTATTAGTAATGACTTCTTTCTTGCAGTTACTGTAAGAGACCACATTAGTCATATTTAAACGCCTTTGATATGACAGCTTTTAAATTCTTATTTTTATTAATGATGTTTCTCTTTGTACAAAGGCTACCAGCAAATTTACTCTCTTTGCGGATGATACACCTCTTTTAGTTGAAAAAAATACCAGATGATGACATTACAACATGTGCCAACTTTGTGTTCCATGATCTTCATAAGTGGTCCAGCTGGAAATAAATGTACATTCATTTTGATGGGTCTCAAAGTTCAGGAGGGCATAAATCTAAGCTGTAATGAGCATAATACACAGAAAGTTTATTCTTCAAAAATTATAAGCCTCCTCATCCCTAATAAACCAAATTGGTCTTGCCACATTCTGGACTTCAGAAAAAGACTTATTTGAGCAACTTATTCTCTACATATTATAGCAGCAACTGCTAATACTGATGATGGTAAGATTGGTTATTTTTGCTATTTTCATCCATTGTTGTCCAATAGCATAATATTTGGGGTGATCAACCAATGGAAAATAAAGTATTTGTCATTCAGAAAAGAACAAGCCAAATTATAAGGTCAGTTAACAGAAGACATTCATGGAGAAATATTGTAAACTGCATAAAAGATTAACAATGACCTCACAATACATCCTATCCTTTATGCGCCTTTTAATTAAGAACCTCCCCATGTGCAAAGCCAATAGCGTGTTTCATGACTATGACACAAGGTTAAAACATGACTTGAGGTTGATAGAAAAAACTTGTCTAGTACAAAAGGGAGTCATTACTCAATTATTAATGGTGTTTAATGCTCTCCCATCAGGCAATGGGGGAAAAAACACCAGTATAATACCACAGTTTAAAAGTAAATTAAAGGATTATCTTCTGGAAAACTCCCATTACCCTCTTCATGAATTCTTTAATATAAACATTTCTACAATGAAATTTAGATAAGACACACATTGTACGTCTAATATTTACTATTACCAATTTGTAGTGGAATACAGTTACTTACATTAGCACAGAAATTTTCACTCAGGCTGCTGATGAACTTCAGTTCTATCAAATTTGTATTGTTGAATAATTTTAGTGTGTTATTTGATTGTTGTATACCTCTGTTCACGATTGGAAATGTCTAAGCTGGTAATTATTTGCATATTTTGTTCCTGTATTCATATTACAATTTGCATCTATTAGCAACTATAAGTACTGTCCTCATATATAATTATGACTTGTTCCAAATCCATGCAGTTCTCTTGTATACTGGATCAACGGAACACAAATTGATAAATAAAATATGTCTAATGTGGTCTCGATGGTTTAAGGTAATCTGAAGGTAAGCTAAGAATGGAAAATGTGTCAATATTAATACAACACTTGCAACAGAGACTATTTTCTATTTTTGGGACATTGAGCCACTGTTGTTGCTTCAAGCCAAAATTGAGAGGAATAATGTATACATAACACTTGAGTTACACTTTATGTGGATAAGCAAAGTGTGTCTTCCATAGTGTTCAACGTATGATACACTTCCTTGTGATGTACAGAAACTATGATGTTTAAACTGCATAAAAGATTAACAATAACCTCACAATAATTCTTATTTTCTGTCATTTGAACTATGTTTTTATGTATCTCTTCAGAAACAGTGAGCTGTAAATTAGTGCCTGTCAATGGATGCTCTGTGTTCCCCAGCCACTGTAAAATTTATTTCTTGTGTAGTGGTCAGAAAAATGCCACCTTTAATGTGTATGTCACAGTGACAATAGAAATGTAACGTTTGGTTATTCCCTGCCTGTGGACTTTAGATGATAATTTTCAACTGAGAGTATAGGGTGAATCATACAATTTTATGTATACAGTAAATGTATAGCAAAGAAATCAGGATGACATTGTATGGGCACATATGAGGTTATTACATATTTTCTGTTTGAATGTAACAGTTAATATTTAATTTGATATTTAACGTCACTCATACCGTATACACATCTCCCTGGAAGATAAACTTTTAAATTATTGTAAAATACATTTAATTTCTTTAGTTCCTTAATTGATTTTTGAAACTTCTTAAAGAACCATCTGTCTGTTATTATTAGTTTGAGATTCCACTGTCTTGTGTAATTATTTTCCTTCCCTCTAGCTAGAATGTAATGTACCTCCATGTTTGGTAGGTGTTTTAACATTTACTCTCATTGTCATCATATTGTGATATATATACAGTGAGTGCACGTTCATAAGTTTTTGTTTTTGATGTACAAAAGCTTGTCTACAAATTTGTCGGGGTGGTTTTTTGGCTATTCATCTCAGTGCTTTCATGAATTTTAAATATTGTTCTTAAGCAGCTATCTTGTGCTCTTCCCCATTCACAAATTGAGTAGGATTAATATGGAAACAAGTTATATTGTTCATTGCTCTGAGAACTTTATCATCCACAACTTTTGCAGTTTCCCGTATGAAGAAAATCTTTGTTTATCATTTTGCACAGTACATCTATGTGCTCTCCCCATGTTAAATGCTCACCTATAATAGTTCCTAAAAATTTTTGTCACTTGCCTTTTAATTGCCTCAGTGTTTAATATTTACATTATACACACATTGCTTTAAGAATGAAATTTTCACTCTGCAGCAATGTGTGCACTGATATGAGACTTCATGACAGATTACAGCTGTGTGCTGGACTGAGATTTGAACTCGGGAGTTTGAGTCTCGGTCCAGTACACAGTTTTAATTTGCCAGGAAGTGTCACAATGTTTTAGACTGATTTATAAGAATATTGTTTTGTACTAGATATTTATTTGCGGTTTCAGTATGTATGAGTGCTTCCATTTTAAGCTCCCTTTGTCTCATCTACACATACAATGGTAATCTCATCAGCATACGTTGTAAGTAACTGTTTTATACAGTCTGGGATGTCAGTTATGTTGAGCAGGATTTCCCAAATTGTGTTCCATGGGACGTTAATAACTGCTCAATGAAAAGCTAGGGGAGTCATGTTTTCTCTCTCTCTCTCTCTCTCTCTCTCTCTCCCTCCCCCTCCCCCCCTTCTCTCCCTCTCTCCCCTTTCCTCTTCCCACTCCCACCTTTTCCACATCCCCCTCCCTCTCTTCCCTCTGTTGACACTTTGGTTATACTAATCACATGTTAAAAATTTATTATGATTTCTGTGTTATGATTTAAAATTGAAGTTATCACTGACTAAAATAAATCTCTCTAATTTTTTGAAATATTATTGACCTTCAAAATAAATAAGGTGTTCCATCAATGGACCAGGATTTTCACTATGTTCCATCAGAGGAAAATTTTGGGAACCTGTGACATTGAGAATAGACAGTATTGACCCAAGCACTGAACCTTGTGCCATATGATGTCTCATAATTTGTAATTCAGATCTGTAATTAATTATATTTTCTCCACTTATACGTCTCATTTCTGTTTACTGTTTTCTATTCGTAATATGCAATTTGACTATCTCATAGCATTTCCCTTGAATCCGACACTGATAGAGTTTCTCCATTATCCTAGAATTATTTATGTAGTCAAATAATTTATATAGGTCCACAAAGATCCCACAGATCTCCTGTTGCCTGTCAAGTGAACTCAGAATATGGTCTTCTAAATCTGTTGATTACGTTATTGTTGATTTCCCTTCTATGAAACCATATTGTGATGAGTACATTACTTGAAATTTTATTCTTTATTATCATTTCACACAGTTTAGCAAAATTGGGGATCAGTGATATTGGCCTGTAGTCTCAAAATTAACTTCTTTATATTTTCTTAAATACTGGCTGTACTCTACTTGTTTTTAGTGATTCTGCTAATATGCCTTCCTATAACACAGCAATCAGCATGTGTATTAAGGGTTGTAGTATACTTCCCCTAATTTCTTCATGGTATGGTTTATATGTGGGATTTTTAGTATTGTATGTTCTTCATCTGTTTTGTTTTCAGTTCTACTGCTACAGTTGTATATGTCATCAGTGTCTGATATTTCTCTAGGATGTACATCACTTATGGTATCTTTCAGTGAACAAATGCGCTCTGTAAATACTGTAGTAAGTCTTTAGTGTAATTACCTGCTTTAACTACAGCTGCCTTAATGAATAATGACTTTCCTTTTCTGATGAAACTGCTGTTTGTGATAATGTAGGACTGGAGGGCTTGATTATTAAGTATTGAAGCTAGAATGTAATTGGTCTTTCTAATTTTTTTTTCAATGGGTTTCAACAGTTAAAAATCAGCCTCTCTCAGATGTTCAACACCCGTCGCCCACTGTATGGCAGGAAGTGAATGCTGTCTCAATCCTGATGGAGCTCGGGATCTTGGCTGACCCACAACCCCACCCTCCTCCCAGGAAAGCTTCCCGCAAGATCAGATGGTGAGCCTTGAACACACACCAAATGTGCAAACCACTGCAGCAGTATCCGTGAAACTAGGACCACAATCACTACCTTCATTCTGGAAGTAAGATAGCAGTGAGCTAAACAACTTAAGTTTCCAATGAATAGTTAAGTTTTTTTATCAACCTTTTAAGCTCTAATGGGGGTAGCCCATGACCAAATGCGAACTACTTAGCCCCATGGTAAGTATAAATATCACAGAACAAGAAAGGGCAGTAGACCATTCAATACTAGGGTAATGTTTTAACCATCAAACACATAAATGGCAAGCAAAATGGAATCAGGCTTTAGCAACAAGGTGCTTACAACTTAAACTTAACAGTGGCCAAATGCATGATTACTAAATGAAACTAACAGGTCGCCATCTTTAGCAATGAGGCTTTTACAACTTATTATGCTAAAAGAACTTTATAATGGTGAAGGACATGATTACTCGATTTGAACAGCATGGGCTAACACAACTTAGCAACAAGGCTTTTTAAAATTTACTACACTAAATTAATACTGGCCAAGCTCAATGGCCACTACATTAAAAAAGTCACGCAGACACACTATACATTCTCAGAGCCACAACTGCATTGCAATAGTTTAACCTTAATGGGGCATAGCTATGCAAGTGAAGCCGAACCGGCAGTAACCATTTGGACACTAAGTTGCTGTGCAAAATGATGTTAAATAAGCCCATGTAATCATACCCAGCTTGTCGGTTGTGGTCAGCACTCTTTCTTAAAATTTACTAACTCAGGTAATGCAGCACTTCACTGCTTCCATCATTTTACTACAGTGGACATGCTTTTGTAGTTATTCTTAGCAACAAGGCTGTGAAGCACAGCTGTTGTCAGAGGCAGTCCTTACAGTAACTCACAATGGCTGCACCACTAAATAAGACAAGGATATCAACATGTCACACACAGTTGAACAATAATGTTAGCAATCTGCAGTCATTAACTGCACTTTAATATGATAAAAAACACCACCAAGAACCTGAGGAATCAACTTAGCTGTCTTAGATCTCATAGTCAACCAGTGTGGTCTGTTAGCATTGTCTTCTTAAAGTATAAAGTAAGTTCAACGTTTAATCAATCTCTGCCAGCAGCATTCAAGAAAGACAATGAGAACAATTGCCTGAGCTTAACCACAAATCTTGGCTACAAATTACTGTCTCTACTATCCTGACTGTATTGAGAGATACTTCTTTGGGAGCTGACAGGACTGTCCTCCTCCGCCTCTATCGATCTCTTGTCTGCTCCAAGTTGGATTATGGATGCATTATCTACTCATCTGCATGGCCATCTATCTTACACCACCTAAATACAATACATCATTTGGGGATCCGTCTCACCACTGGTGCCTTCCGTACTAGCCCTGTTGAGTCTCTATGCAGATGCCGCTGAACTACCACTGTCAGACCAGTATGACATCCTACTCAGTAAGTATGCGTGACGGCTTTCTTCTATGCCAGGCCACCCAACCTTTGACCCTTTTTATGATGATATTCTTGACTGCCAGTACAAGATGTATGTTTCTTCTCTGCGGCCTCCCGGCGTCCACTTTCATCCCCTGCTTCAGCAGCTGCAGTGTCCAGCCTCGCTTGTAATACCTAGGCTGTCACCTTTGACACTGAAACATCACTGCACAACCACTCACACATCTAGGCAGGACCAACACACCATGGTATACACAGGAGTTGTGGTAGAACCTCAATGTTGAAAAATGCACATTGCCAGAGGAGGAAACCAACTGGGGAACCTTCCCCCACAAAAGTCTGTGTTACCTGTGCAAGTGAGCCATACCCAGTGGATGAAGCCTACAAAGCAAATGGTCTGACCTGTCTTATGGGTGCGTCAAGGACCTCACCACTCTGGTGAGCAGTGTAACAGCTGTGAGCAGTGTAACAAACCCCCTGAATGATGAAGGGACCCTTAAATCAGGGCAGTAGTTTCTGAAGAATTTTTGTCCTTGCTGTTGGCTGCAAAATTCTTCCAAAAAGCTCTGTCCTCTGCATGGTATTTCAAGGTAGTCTCTTCTGATTGTAATGGAATTCCCATTTCTGCTGCCACCCACTGTGGCCAAGTGGTTCTAGGCGCTTCAGTCTGGAACTGCGCAACTGCTACGCCGCAGATTCGAATCCTGCCTCTGGTGTGGACGTGTGTGATGTTTTTAGGTTAGTTAGGTTTAAGTAGTTCTAAGTTCTGGTGAACTGATGACCTCAGATATTAAGTCCAATAGTGCTCAGAGCCATTTGAACCCATTTCTAGTGTGACTTGTGAATGTTTCTCCAGGCCTTATGAGATTGCTCTTTAAAGTTGGAAGGTGAGAACGTCTCAGCTAACAAATACTCAGTTCTTCACAAGTTGCCCAGTGGTGAATTCAGGACATAGGTGGATATTAGTCAAACTGACATATTCAAATGGCTCTCATGTCTCACTGTATTAAAGGCATAGGCTAACCATCTCAAGGTTTTATTTCACTTTGACTGAATCTCCTGATGGTAAGTGTTATGGGCAGCTTGGAGATTTTGGTTGACCCTTTCAGCGACAGAGAGAGGGATTGGGATAGTATGGCATAGTCTGGTGATGTCCCCCCCCCTCCCCCCCCCACACACATAGCAAACAAAAAATTATTAAATTCCTTGGAGGTGAAAGTTGTAGCATTATCAGATACCCCACAATTCAACTAGGACCAAACACCCCGAATATAGCTTTCAGAGCCTCTATTGGCACCATTGCAGTAGCCATTCTGTTAGTTATTAACCAGGTAAACCTGGAGACAGTATCCATATTGACATATATATAGATAAATTTCCTTTCTTAGAACATGGTAATGGACCCACAAAATTTAGAAATATTTTATTCAAATGTTTCAAATGGCTCTGAGCACTATGGGACTTAACTTCTGACGTCATCAGTCCCCTAGAACTTAGAACTACTTAAACCTAACTAACCTAAGGACATCACACACATCCATGCCCGAGGCAGGATTCGAACCTACGACCATAGCGGTTGCGCGGTTCCAGACTGTAGAGCCTAGAACCACTTGGCCACTCTGGCTGGCACAAATATTTGTTCCATAGGATGTGAGACCATATGTCTAGACAAGATATTCTGTGCAGGCTGACTAGAAGCACACTCTTTACATTTCCTGACAAAATTTCTTATGTTCTTGTCCACACCTGCCCAAACAAAATGTTCCTCAACTTTATCCCTAGTTTCAAACAGTCCAGGGTGCCACCTATTGGGGACACATGAAAGTAGTGTAAAAGAGAAATTGCTGCAGCAGCTGGGTCCACAACTCTTGCCTGAGTTTCACCCCACTTTTGACAATGAAAATGTTCTTTCTTCAATAGGTAGGTGCAGCTCTCCTTGCCCTTGTTAATCACCAGCTCTATCTCTGAATCCCGATTCTGATAATTCTCAATTCTGTAAACTGGTATGGGATACTCAGCCAGTACTGCATTGATCTCATAAGGCAACTTCCGATATCCCTCCAGATCTTGTTCATTCTGGTCCTGATTGTCAAACATTCGACTTAAGGCATCTGTGGCCATATTGTCCATGCTCTTGACAAGTATTATCCTGAACTGGAAAGCAGATATTCATGTCAGCAATCAAGCTATCTGCCCAGTTCTTCTAGGGTGCCTTGGCATTCAAGTAAGGTCCTGATTATTAGTCTCGAGTTCAAACATAAGACTGCTAATGCTTCAAGATCATAAGCAGAATAATGTTGCTCAAAGTGGTTAAGTGAACACGAAGCAAAGGTAACTGAACAAACCCTTCACAATGTTCACGTTGGAGGACAGCCACTATAGCTGTCTTGATGCATCAGTCTGAACGATGCATGTTTTATCAAAATCTGACAGTGCTAAGACTGGTGATGCCGCCAAGGCCTCTTTGACAGCAAGGGAATCAGCATCTTGAGCCTCAACTCACTGAAATTTCACTCCTTTTTCCCTCAAAGCATTCAGTAGGCTGCCTTTTGGGCAAACCTAGGAATGAATTTAGTAAAAAAGCTAGCCATGCCTGTAAATCTTTCCACCTGCTTCGCATACAGGACATAAGAAATTTCGTAATCACCCCAACTTTTGCACTATCTATAGTGGGACCCTCTGCACATACCACGTGCCCAAGGAACTGTATCGAGGGACTAGCTAACCTCGTCTTGTCAGGATTGACTGTAAGGCTGGCCTTGTGTAACCTCTTGGAAACTATCTCAAGATGTCAGAAATGATCTTTCATAGATTTTATCTTGGTGATGAGACAGAAATTCAATTTTAATCCCATTGAAGAGTTGGTTCAGGAGTTGTTACAATACTGCAGCATCTGCTGAAAGGCTGAACAGAAATCAATGAAATTCATATAAGTTCCAATCTGTGCTAAATGTAGTTAACGCCTTGGACGACTCTCATAGGGGTATTTGGTAGTATGGCTGATTTAAATCTGGTGTGCCTAAAACCTTAGCTTCCTTAAACCATGCAAACAGGTGTGGAGATTGGGTAATGATAGTGAATACAAAATTATCTTCTAGTCAACAACAGGCCAAATTTCTCCTTGCTGCTTGCCCCCAGTGGGGTCACAACTCTTCTTTTGAGAACATGTGTGGCTACCACGGGGCGCAGGCCCTTGCAGCATTACTTCCTTTCTATGCTGCATGCTTATACTTCCACAATCCCTTTCTCCCCCTGCCTCTCTATCAGACAGTTTTCTTGCTGACGACACTGCTTGGATCTCATTTATGATTGGGCCTTGAGTTTCCACTTCCAGCATATTCTACAACTTTTCATCAAATAAACACATGGTCTCAACTGTTGGGTTTGACCTGCCATCAATTTTCAAAATTCTACATAAGTGCGGATCATGCAGGGAAGGTCACCCAATGCAGTGTGTGCTCCATCTTTGCACTGTGCCCTTTAATACAGTAATACACCCAAAACCCAGCACAGTAGCCAGCCCATCAAGTACCTGCAAATTAGCCTTCTAACCACACAGGTTTGCACTGTTGCTGCCTGAGCCAAAAACTTCCCATGCATGCCAAGGAGTATGTGCTTGCAGTGACTAGGCAAGGCAACTCTGAGCAATGGTTACTGCATTACCCTTCAAGAGCATTCGTTTGCAGCAATCCAGACTACAGCCCTTTGTGGATACAGGAGATGCAAAAGGTCTAGTGCCACATTTGCTTAAGGGTTAGTTTTCACTAAAGTGAGGTCACACTCATCTGGAGACAGATTGGGTCGAAAGTTGGACGAAGGGTAGCGGTTTGAAGGGCAGAGGGAAATATGTGCCAGGGCAAGAGCCAAGGGAAAAAAACCTCTGTGATAGTTGGGTCAGGTTGTACAGACACTATGACAGGTCATGCAAGGGTAGGCTTTGTTAGTAGTGGGTATCATGCAGGTAGAAACCTTTGACATTGTGCTGTGGCGTTACTCGGCGGCTGCTGCTAGGTGCCATTGTTGGTTTCTCGGTCAGCATCAGCATACCTGTAACAGTTAGGTTCATCATAGTTTTGTGTCTGATAGGTCATATATCAGATTCACAGTGTAGGGTAGTGTTGGCAGTTTGTTTGTGCATTAGTGTGCAAGCTTGTTGGTTTCCATACTGTAGCCTGTCGGTTGGCTTTAATAGCAGCTATCATATCCAGTCAATGTTGCCGACATGCAGGGGCTCACTGATGTTGTCATTTATTGGTGTATGTTAACAAACCATAGGTGGTTATGCCCTAGCTAATAGAGTCTTTTGCCACTTATGCTTTCACCTATGGTTGTGATCATAGTTCCCCAGAGTAAGGATGAAAGGATTGTTCGAGTGCCTCGAGTTCCTGTATAGTCATGTGGTGTGTTTTTTGAATACTTCCTTGAGGGTTTCAAGGTGGTATTCATTGTGAAGCTACACAGTGTATGTGTAGTATGTAGCATTGCTATGACATGTAGCACTTTTTTCTGTATGATCTGTAGGTGTGTAGAAGCTGCATATCCCCAGATGGGAGCTGCGCACATCATCAGAGGTCTAATCAGTGTCATGTATATGGACCTCAACACCCTCCTATTCAGTTTACTTTCCCTGTTGAGCACTGAGTAGAGTTGTTTGAGTCTCGTGTGGGCTCTGATGCTAATGAATTCACTGTGGTTCCCCCATGTAAGTTTCAGGCCCAGCCAGACACCAAGATATCTGACTTTCTCTCGGAAATTTATTGGGCATGCATGTCGACAGTGTTGATGTTCGTGCAGTAGCTTTAGTTTTTGTGTGAACAGAACTGCTCCACACTTGTCAACATTTACTTTAATACACCATCATTCCAACCAAGGCTCAGAAGTTCTGAGTGCCATCTATATTCAGGAATTTATGTTTGTAGGTTTCCAATCTTGTGCAAGGATGCCCATGTCATCTTTGTAGATCGCTAACATTGTGCTGGAAGGTCATTAATGTAGAAATTGAACAAGATGAACCCCAGGATGCTTTCCTGGGGTACTTCTGCTTGGATACCATCATTGTGTCAATTGTTTTCTCTGCACATCAGTGTTAAAACAGCTGTTCATGAGATATGAGTGTATGAGATGTGTGAGTCCGTCAGGGAAACCAACATCACTTAATTTGCGTATAAGGCCATTGTGCCAGAGATGGTCGAAAACTTCTTCAATGTCCAGGAACATGGCCTCTGTTTCTTTGTTTGTGATGTAGCCGTGTGTTATACGTTCAACTATGCAGAGAAGTTGTGTTGTTGAGTGGTGATTCCTAAACCCGAATTGCTCCAGCCTTAGGGTTTCATTGGCGATGCAGTGCCTAGTGATGCATTTTAGCGATACCTTCTCAACAATCACGCCGAGCGAGCACAGCAGACTGATGGGTCAGTAATTGTGTGGGAGGGAGTGGTCCTTCCCTGGCTTCCTGAACATCAGGACCTTGGCCGCCTTTCAAAAGTCAGAGAAGTTTGTTATGTGTGCAAGGTGTTCTACAGCTCTATCCATGAACTCCTGGAGGACATGGTTTAGAATCCCATTGGGCATAGGGGCTTTCCTAGCATTGGTATGCTTGATAGCCCAAGTAATTTCATTTGTACTAGTACGTCAGATTTCATCGCGCATAGGCTGGGCTACAATTCTTGTAACCTCCTGGTCCATTTCATGTGTGAATACTGTATCTGAAGGAGCCAGTTTCGGCATGAAAGACACTGCCAGTGCAGTCATAAGCTCTGCCTTCTCCTTGGTGGAGAAGGCTGTCTTGTCCTTGTAGAGTAGAAATGTAATGTTTTTCCCTGGTGAAGTGTCTGGCTAGCTTCCACATGCCACAATGTGTGGTATGTAGCCCTACGAGTTTCTGCCCCCATTGCTCATTTCGAAATGTTTGTATTTTCTCCTGTATTATACCCTGGAGTCTGTTGGTGTGCAGTTTATAGAACAGGCTCCTGGTACACTGCCAATATCTCGTGAGGCAGTTCCTCATTGAGATAAGGATTTCCTGGGGCAGGGCCATCGAGTGTTGTTTTGGTGTTGTGTGTGGAATGGCATCAGTCATCGTGTCTTGGACAGCAGTAGTAAGAGCCTTCACCACCTCATCAATGTGTTGTGTGTTGATAATTTCATGAGTGTCTGGAATACGACCATCAAGTGTTTCCTAGAACAGGGTCCAATTCGTGTACTTGTAGTTCAGTATTCTGCGTGATTCTGTATCATGTAGTGTTTCTTCTGTGTGTAGTATTACAGGCATGTGGTCTGAGTGCAGATCGTTTTCAACCATAATCTTGAGCATGCATGTGATGCTGTTGATGAGGGCTATATCAAACACATCTGGCCTGAGTTGGGCTTGCGCTGGCATGTACATGGGAATGTCCAGCCCAGGTATAATGTAGTTTTGGCCTAGTGCATATTCGTATAGTTTCTTGCCATTGGGGGTACATATTCGTCAATTCCAGTTGGGGTGTTTTGTGTTTAGATCCTCCAAACCCCCCCCCCCCACTCCACCCCCCCCCCTGTTCTATGTTGAGAACTCTGCAGGTATCGTATGTTACTATGATTTTAGGAGGGTTGTACAGCATTATCAGTGTGGTGCTGCCTGCATTGAACTTGACCCTGACAACTGTGGCTTCTAGTCTCTCAAGTGCAGGGAGCTTGATGTTCGTGTGTTCCACATCTTTGTGTATGATGACGGCAGTGCCAGTTTGTGGTGTACACCAACTCTGAATGCCTTCTTGCTCCTGTGATCAACTGTGAAGGTGACTTTACAGCCTCAAATACTGCCTTTAGAGAAAAACACATATCATATGCAGCAACATGCTACAAATTGTATGTTGGGGATAATCCTACAGTTTGGCTGAGCACTGAGGTCGAAAAATTTCAAGGGAGTTTGTTAAGGTTTACAACAACAATGTACCCATGACCAAATTGAAGGAGGATTAAAATTTGACCAATAACACCATTGACTGTCATATTTGTGGATTACCGTTAGATAAAAAAGCAGAAACTCCTCATAGGAACCACTGTTATCTTACAGGGAAGTCCCATGGCTCATTTCACAATACGTGTAATTTAAAGTACCTGTTACCAAGGCATATACCCGTTTTCTTCCATAATTTAAGCGGGTATGATGCTCACTTTATCGTTGAGCACTTGACTGATTTCGGCATGAAGAAAGATCAGGTCAGTGTCCTGCCTGAGAGTGTCAGAAAATATATTTCTTTCTCCAAATGATGAAACAAGTGTTATGCTCCACTTCCTCGTCATGTTACATTTTATGCAGACACCACTCCATAAACTTGCTGAAACTGTACCTCGGGAGGATATGTACATAACTTGAGCTGCATTTCCCAACAAGGAAAAGGTCCCATCTTCTGACTAGGAGGAAGGTTTTTCCATGCGAGTATCTGGATAGTGTGGCAAAACTCAACGAATCCAGAATACCTGAATTAACTGCATTCTCCAGCAACCTTACAGGTGACGTCAAATTGGTTGCAGACTATTAGCATTGTGTAAATGTCTGGAGGGAATTCTACATCTCCACTTTAGAAGAGTGTGCGTGGCTTTACATGGACATGGACGTGCACTTGCTTGCAAACATTTTTGAGAAATTTCTGGGCTGTGTATGACCACATATTCTCAGATCCCATCTTTCATTACAGCACCTGGGTTGTCTTCGGATGCAATGCAAAAACAAAGTGCAGCATCAAATTATTGACCAATCCTGACATGTTTTTTTTCTTTGAATGAGGAATCTGTGGGGGCCTTTGCCAATGTGTCCATAGGCACACAAAGAGAAATAACCCATGAATGGATGTCAAGTTCAACTGATTCCTTGATGTAAATACCTGGATGTAAATACCTGATGCTTTGTTTGGAGATTAACATGACTTTCAGTATAGACTGTGTGCAGGTCTGTCTCCCAGCCTGTGCGTGCAGGAATATGTGAGGCAGCTGGCGCACGGTGCTCTCTTGTGGAAGGCGAACAGTGCATGCTTCATGATCGGAAGATTTTGAACAGTGTAATTACATATGATGAGTAATTCATTATGGTATTCCTTGTGCAATCAGACTAAAAATGCTCTGCAATTGTTGAAATATTCCATACTGCCTTATCGACCTCAAAATATTTAAATATGTATTCTATACATTGCAGTCAATTACCCAACAATTTCTTTAAATAAATAAGTAAACTATGTTCCAAAAACTGCTTTCTATCCTATAAATTCTTTCAATAGACAATATACCACACATTGGCTTGTCTACCAGAAATTTTTTAAACAATATTCCATACACTGCAGTCGATTTCCCATCAAATAGCCAGTTAATGAGTGTTTTTCCTGCCAATTTCCAGAGGGATGAGAGGAGAGGGGAGTGGGGGTGTGAGGGGATGGGTTAATTAATTTATCAATTAGTTTCATTAATTAGTCAATCAAACTGATAGAGTGGAAGGAGCAATTTGAATAACTGAGGCCTGAAAGTGTATTTGTATCAGCAAGGGGAGGGGAATGGGGAGATTGAGGTGAGGGAGAAGTGTGTAGGGGGGGGGGGGTTCTTGGAAGGACAGATTATCTGCAGGGAGTCATAAATCAGTTAAGAGAACAATGGGTTAAGGGGTGGGGAAGGGGTCATAAATAAAACAATTTTGCGCTCAAATGCATGCGGCCTGCACTAACAAAACATGCCAGAACATAGGTCATCCTACTACTAATAACTATACTCACAAAAGTTTAAAGTCCAGATCGCTCTTGTAAGTAAAGACATGTCCAAACAAAAGGCAATAACTGTATAAGATCCTAAATTTACACTATAATTTACTGATCGGGGAGTCCTTATTCACTCTCTTCTCTGAGGACATGGCTGCAATTCTTACAGTACACTCATCATGTTATTACGCAAAGAATGCGGTGGCAATGCCAGTGGCAGCTGAGGACCATACACACATGACAACCACATGGCAGCATCATGGTCAGCAGAAGTACGCGGCCTGGCCATTGAGTCCATGACACTAATGGAGAAGGCTGCAGTAGTCTTACTGGCAAAGAACGTGGGACGGTGCCTCTGGGTGGCGACAATGGCAGAGGAGTGGCATTGGACTTGGGTAGCGCGCCTGTGAGCTTGATGAACAAGGTGAATGGTATGAATGCGTCTCGCATTTTTTTTCCATGTATCGATGCCAGGCTCAGGGTTAAAGAGTGGTGAATGAAAAGCTGGGCCGTCTGCAACCGTCAAAAGGGGTCACCCCACATGCAGCACCCAAGTGTGTGGCTCGGCGTGCTCAGTATGCATTAATTAGTGCAGCATGCTGTGGGAGGCAGTGAGGCAGCACAGTAGACTTTGTCCCCTTTGTCCCGTTGCCAGTATGTGCAAACGCAGCATTTGGTGCAGCATTGTAGACAACGAGCTGCAGCAGGCAGGTTCGTAGGCTCAGCTCGCAGCATAATAACAGCGGCGAATACTGACCGACCACACAATATCACACATGAATCAAAAGTAAATGTTCGCCCCATGGACTGAACAGTGAGAACGAATCACAATACTGACATCTGCAGGGAGAGGGAGACGGTTGTTGCATACGGGTTATGACCATAATGTACAGGAGGTTGAGTGGTCAGGACTTCTGAGTGAGTATCCAGGGTTAAATGGCAAAACAGGAAATTAGATCAAATAAAGAAAATATATTTCAATGTATGGAATACAAAGGGCGCACCTAGGAAGATAAGGTTCATATTAAGTTATGTTGGTGGCTCGCCATGGGGCGCAGAGACAGAGGATCGGCCTCTCAAGAAAGGCATCTGTTTTAGTTGAGGTCCAGATCAGAAGAGGGGGAAGCAACCGTGTTCTGCTCTGGAGGACCTTCCAGTGTCCACATACATGACCTGTATCTCAAACATGTTACTAACTAAAACCGATGACGTGAATTCGCTAGCAGTTTCATCAGAGGGCCCAAGATGTCTCTTTCCACCAGCTTCAACCAGACAGAACTGCCATAGTTCTGAAAGGCAAGCAACCTGTGTCATGTAGGCACAGTAGAAGTTGCTCTGGGAGAAGACTTGTAAAGATTTGACTGGGGGCTTTGAAATAAATTTTTACAACCAATTCCCTAATCACTCCTTGACTGGCTGCCATCCTGTACAGGTCTCATACAGATATGATTTTATGTATATAGACTGAAGCAGCGAGTGAAAATTTTTTACCAAGGCTGGGAATCGAACCCGGGTCTCTTTCTTATTGGGGAGGTGCATTTGTCACTTAGCCACCTTGGCACAGTGTTTCACATGACTACATGGATTACCCTGGCATACCTCCCTCCTCGATCCAGATTCTCACTGCCACCCCAGTCTATTTTAAATTCCTCTTACACACTAACAGAACTGCCAAGGCTCTCCATGTTCTGGAATAGCACCTAAGCATCTAACATAAATGGGGGATGCAGCCTGAAACCCAGGTGCAGGTACTCATACAAATGAAACAACACAGTTCGAGAGACTTTACTAACCCCATACAGATATGATTTTATTTATATACTGTGATCTTATGATGTGTTTTGTATGGTTTTCTCAGATTTTATTTTTTTAGCAATGTCGATGTTTTTTGCAGTGTTCTTTGTCTTGAATGGTGTTAATTTTATTATTCAATTTTTAGTTTGCTCCCACCCAAAACACTTTATTTCCTATGGTTGTCCCACTGATTCTACTGGATGTGGTCAGTGTAATGGTTTGTGTGCTATTTGTATTTCTGCTGGAGCTATGATCGATGTTTGGTCAATATGTAGGACATGCTGAAATAGAGTTTTTGGTGGGGTAACGACGTCAATGGTCAATTGAGTATTCCCTATTTTCTGAATTTAATTTGCCATCTGTGAACAGTGTGTTAGCTGCTCCGTGTGAGGTAGGGAGACAGTCAACAAAGGGCTGTAGGTATTTTCTGGCATTTTGAGGCCTTTTCGGTAGTTTGATGTAATGTCTTGATATCTGTATGCTGGGACACAAAATGATAGCTGTTTATTAAATATGCAATTTTTTTACTTATGAAAGACTTTCGCTTTCCATTTAAGTGTGTGCCATATCTTGTATAGTGTTCTCTGTCCATATCATCCATCATGAGGAATTATGTGTTGGGGAATTTCTAGCAGATTTTTCTGTATAAATTAACTACTTTCTTCATTTCTTCATTCATAACCAAAAAATAAAGGTTGTATGTTTTAGGAATGCACGTACAGTTACTTGATGTTTATTAAGCCACACAGTGTCTCATGTAAACAGTGAGTGGCTTTGTCAAGTTCGTTGTGGTAGATGTTATTTGATCCTGCTGTCCACCTGCTTAGCTGGGTGGTAACATGCTCGCCTCCCATGCAAGTGGGCCCGGGTTCGATTCCTGGCTGTGTTGGAGATTTTCTCCACTCAGGGACTGGGTGTTGTGTTGTCCTCATCATCATTTCATCCTCATCACTGGTGTGCAAGACGCCCAATGTGGCATCGACTGAAATAAGACTTGCACTTGGCGGCCGAACTTCCCCAGATGAGGCCTCCTGGCCAATGATGCCATACGCTCATTTCCATTTGATCCTGCTATTAATAGAATTGACAGTGTACCTGGATCATTCATGGGATAGTTCTTTACTACTTCATCTTTACATATTCCTGATACAATAAAGTTTTAGCAAGATTTCTGTTGTGGCAGTCTGCACATATTTTTGTGTCACAACTATATTGTATTGTTTCCTAGAAGGACATTTTTGCAATTTTTATGATTTCTTGATGTTTTGGCCTATGATCATCTTGTTATATGTTACTTGTTTCACACCTCCATAAGTTTTTAGAAATAATTTATTCTTTCATTTGGAGTTTTGTTTTACTTCTTTTCTTCTAATTGAGATGTACATTTTGGTTTTGGAGTCTGGCAATGGTCGGTATTTTAATACTGTCATCTCTGTAGATTTCAAGTTTACATGGTTTAACTCTGATTTTTTTCCTCTTTTCTCTTCTGTGTGAACATAGATTCTTTCAGCCTTTTGAATTCAGCATTTCAATA